>NC_053118.1:32051936-32324436 GCF_010015445.1 Perca fluviatilis | reverse complement strand
GAAATTATCCAAATGTGGAGTTATCATTTAAAAGAATCTTTATTTGTTTGACGTTTTGATCTTTGAGATCAAGTATTTCTGTATGTATTAAACTGGACGAGAGATTAGGAGGGTCTGGAAAATGACCCCAAAAACTGAGGAGCAAGTGATAAGGTATATGCTGAGTCACAGTTATTGATCAGTAACACTATCACCTTCCACATCGCCAGTGTATTGTCAATTGTGTGCTGTTGGTTGAGTACAAATGTTACTTATCATTTTCCTTTCAGAAATGTGCTCGTCAGTTCGGATAGAAACCTCTTCTCCCCGGTTTCTTTCCCTCCCTCACCTCCCCCCCTCCCCCCTCTCTGCAAGGTCACTGTAGCTCCACAAAGGCCTCTTTTGTGCCGAGCCGGCCCCCCTCCTGACAGGCAGATGGAGGGACAGACCTCCCATTCTCACAGGGCCATTTTCTCACAGCCCTGTGCTCGAGTTCTGCCTTTAACATCCCCGTCGTCAAGCACTTTGCTTTCACTTTGCCCGTTGGCTCTGCACCCCTGCTGTAAGGTGCTGCAGGGACAGCTCGCAGCAAGTGCATGCGTGTGTTTCAGATCGCTGGGGCTGTTTCACAATGCCTTTGCTGATGAAGCCAGGGCCAGCTCTCTGACCTATGTCCTCTCTTTGGACCAGAGATTGAGCAAGAGCAGAAATGCTGCGTGGGTAGAGTGTTAAAGTGAATGTGTGTGTCGTGGTGTTGGCGGGGGGGGGCGGGGAGGGGGCTGTTATGTGTGTGCAGATGGCCGGTTCGGATGAGCAGAGCCAGTTGCTTGTCTCCTCTGTCCAATCCCTTTTTCAATTTATTCTGTCGACACTGGGTGACAAGAATGCTTTTTTCTCATGTTTTAAAAAAGGAGTCCACGCTAAAAAGCAGGCACTGCACCATCCCAACACCAGTCCTACTGTCACTGTCAGTCGCTCGCAAACACCAAATCTAACTTTTGAGTATCCAACACTACTTACTTACTACATGACATGTTCTGTACCTCGATATTGTATCCTTCACTATGTTGTGAGCACATGTGCACGTATGGAAAAAGAAGTTGCCACAGGTCAAGACAGCGAACTTAAAGGTCCCATGGCATGCTGCTTTTTGGATGCTTTTATATAGACTTTAGTGGTCCCCTAATACTGTATCTGAAGTCTCTTTCCCGAAATTCTGCCTTGGTGCAGAATTACAGCCACCAGAGCCAGTCCCACAATGATCTTTCCTCAGGATGTGCCATTTCTGTGTCTGTAGCTTTAAATGCTATTGAGAAGGAGAGAGGGAGGGGCAAGGTGGAGGGTGGGGGTGTGGCCTTGACCGACTGCCACTTTGCTCGTTTGCAAGCCATGATGTCTTTCTCTTTCTCATGGGTGGGCCAAATTTTCTGGGCAGGCAAAGCAGAGAAAGGGGAGGTAACCTTGCTCCTTATGACCTCATAAGGAGAAGATTCCAGATCGGCCCAGCAGAGCAGGATACCCAGGGCTCGGTTTACACCTATCACCATTTCTAGCCACTGGGGGACCATAGGCAGGCTGGGGGAACTTAATGATAAATGCCATGGGACCTTTAAAGTACAGTACTGCCCTGAATATATAAGTCTTTGTCAGACAAGTAGTTCTGAGTATACTAGTGCCTTAAAGGAATACTTTGCCAATTTAAATCCAGTTCTGTGCAGGGTTTCTGCAGCTTTCAATAAGTCAAATTTAAGACTTATTAAGACCTTCATGAATGAAATTTAACAAAAAGTACTTGCAAAGTATACAAAATTATTAAAATTGAATAAAGCGACAGAGTAATAATAATCTGTACATATACAGCGAATTATATTTGGACTAGTGAAAGGAAGAACTGCAACACCACAGAATAAAAAAAAGACACCTTTCAGTGAGCATTAGAGGTAGCGTTACATGGACGTAAGAACATTTAAAATTATTTAAGACCTAGAACACAATACTTAAGGACATTTTAGACTTTTTAAGGCCTAAAAATTTTTTATTTAGAAATTTTTGACTTTTGGAGACTTTTTAAAACCCAGAGGGAACCCTGCTTTGTAATATTTGTATGGGCAGTGTGTTTAGATGAACAGCGTTTGGCTTCCCTCCGTAGCTGCAGCGCCATTACAGAGAGCCCATTACATTTTGCTGATTTATATCCAGCTCTGTGTTATTGCAGTGTGGAAAGTGCACGGAGCTCGGCAGACCTCTGTACACCTGTCCATACTGCCATGCCAGTAGTTTGTGTGTCCCTTTCCTCCGATTTTCCAATTAAAAAAGAAAAAAAAATATTATTTTTTGGTGCTTTTCCCTTTATTTCAGAGTGACAGTGGATAGACAGGAAAGGTGGGAGAGAGAGATGTGGGATGACACGCAGCAAAGGGCCGCAGGTCGGATTCAAACCCGGGCCGTTGCAAAAGACTCAGCCTACATGGGGTGCACGCTATTACTGAGTGAGCTAGAGGTCGCCCCACGATTTCCAATTTTAAGCGGTAAAATAAATACAATTTCATCAAAATTTTAAGCATGAAAAAAACAATAAAAAAAACAGACAGAAAACATACCAGCAGGTGAGGATGCTGGCTGAGGTGAAGAGGATGATGGGTACTGGGTAGGAGGCACACAGCAGCCCATGGCGGTAGAAGGCCGCCGAGATCTTCTCTCTCAGCTGCTCGCGCAGCGTCATCCTGGTGGGCGGGGTCAACTGCCGGCCATTGGGAAGCACTGCGCGGCCGAGGACGGTGCGCCGCGGGGCATCCAGGGACCTGGAGGAGCAAGTGACACAACAGTTGAACAGTAATATTTAATAATAATAATAATAATAATAATAATAATAATAATAATAATAATATATAATTTAATAACCGGAATGGTTTGTGTGCTGCTGCGCTTCCCTGTCTGTCTGTCTGTCTGTGTGTGTGTGTGTGTGTGGCACGAGCCTAGGTGCATTTTACTATTTTGCTGTTAAATTAACAATGAAATGCTGCGTTATTGACTTTAGACCAGGTTTCTGTTGGTCAATGGCGCGATCACGTTCCGCTGCCTCAAGATAGCAATACGCTAAAAAATTCACCTGAACACACCTCCCTGTAAGACCAGCACGCCCATGGGCGCAGGTGGATTTGGTATTTAAACGACGTGGCAAAACACTTTTTTTCCACTCAACGTTTTTGACGCCTTTTTTTCACAGTTTGTTTTTGCTTTTTCCAACGTTTTAAATTGTTGAATTTTTCTTCTACACATTGTCAGCGCTTATTTCTACGTCCCATATTTTCTGATATAAAACAAAAAGTGAAAACAGGTCACTTTGACCCGAAGTCAACACAAGGGTTAAAACTAGCAAAGACACTTGCGACGGGCTTTGCGCTGCGCTGGGTGCAAGATAGGGCCGTCAGTCTTTTAATTTTACACATTTATTAAGTACTTTTTTTGGGGGCATTGTGCATCACCCCAAGCCTGTAAACATAGAGGCTTCAATGAATAAAGAAAATAAAGTTCACACTGGCCATTTAAGTACAGTAGGCTACCAAAAATAGTGACATATAACACATTTCACTAACTATGGCCCTGATACAGGCTCTATCTGCACTCCTTGAACATGTCTTTACATAATTAAAAACATGTCAATCTCAATGTCAAATGCTTTCAATAAATTAATTGGAGAAAAAAAAAAGAAATCATTTAAAAATTTAAATCCTGAACAGGGGTGAATCGAGATCGCGATTTTATAACGATTTATCGTGCAGGCCTAGCCCTTAACCCCAACCTCTCCAGTAGCCAGCAGCTCAGACTGGGGTTGTACTGGGCAGCTTCCAGGTATGAATGTGTAACTGTGTGAATGTGATCCGGGTGTTCCTATATTACACCTTTAAAGTGAAGCTCTGTCCTGGACACCTAATAAGTTACATGCTCCATGTTTTGGCACACACGCTGCTGACTAAAAGGCCCCGTGTGTTTTTCCTTCAGGCCAGCTCATACAGGGGTCACATGCTAGAAAGAACTTCAACACAGAGCTCATTCAGCAGCCAAAAAGGTGTGGACACATTCCCCACCGGAGAAAAACATGCAACTCCGGCTGAACAGCTAGACTGAAGCAAACTGATGTAGCCTGCATGTCTCATCGCTCACACCAGGGTAAACAGCCACCAGCCTTTTGTCATTGGACAACGGGTAAATTCCACTTCCACTCAGGTAGGAAAGCACAAGGGGGATAAGCTGTCCTGAAACCATTCGTTAATTCATAGAATGACAACTGTCAAATCAATCATTCACTGGCTCACACAATCGAAAATATGAGATTTTACTGGATTTTTTTATCATTATAAAACGATAACGTATTTTTAGGTCTTTGGCTATTTGTTGGAGAGAAGAAACAATTTGATGTTGTCACCTTTGGCTCTCTTAACCTGTGATTGTGAACATGACTAACAGTCAGTTAAAGTCCTAATATTTACACAGCTATGAACTCAAGAATCCAGATGCTTTACAGTCAAATCATTTTACAATAGGAATGTGTTGCAAAAATGCCACAAATCAACTGGTTCCAGCAACATTTATGAATATATTTGCTGTTTATTTTTTTTTTTTTGACTTTTGTAATAGTAAATCAAATGGGCTACCTTTGGGTTCTGGGCCGTTGGTCGGAAAAGAAATAGGCCACTTAATTAATTCCTTAATTGAGACAATATTCATCACATTATGATAATCCAAGTCATTGTTAGTCGCAGCCCAAAAATAAGCCAATGAACTGTGTGTCACTACTATGCATTGCATTAAACACAACTCTTCACAACAGCCTATGTAAAACATAAAACGTACACGAGTCATTTGGAGGGTTTTTAAATTTAAAAATAAAATTTAAAAAATGATGAACACAATATGTTTATACAGCCACAATATGTGAAATATTTGCCTTCTGGGTTGTTACCTCACTTAAAACAAAATCAGTTCCTTCAGTTTCCAATATCAATTCATCTCCTGAGCACTTTCTTTTACCCAATCTCAGCTCTCCTCTCTGTTTACTCAGCAGACAGGCTCAGCGCTATCGAGTGTTGGAGTTAAACATTTGTAATAGAGCAGTGTGTATACCAAGCTGCCATGGAAAACACACACACACACACACACACACACACACACACACACACACACACACACACACACACACACACACACACACACACACACACACACACACACACACACACACACACACACACACACACACACACACACACACACACACACACACCTGGATTTGTACAGCATCTCATTCTACTGACCATTAAGCCTCAGCTTCTCACATGATGTTAATAAGCAGCCACCACATTATTTGCTAACCATGCCAAAACACAACAACGCAGCTCTGTCACATCAGTGACATGTTTCTACCAAAAGAAAAAGCCTTGAACTGTTCTCAGACCGTACCTGCTAAGGATAGACCAGGCTATCTCTCTGGCTCGGAGCCGTTTACGTCCCTTGAAAGCAGCAGCGCTGGGTTTTTTAAGCGCAAGCGGTGCCTTGTGGTTAATGTAGTGCTCCCTTCTTGATTCAGGCAGAGTGTGTGACTGTTCGGCTCGTCCCCCCGGGAGCAACGGAAACATATCCTGGGAGGAATTTGCCTCAGGAGTCTCTTGTTCTGCCGTTATAAATAACCTATACAGTAAAAACAGCAACGTCCTGGCAAGCTTGCACAATGGGTCCTGCAAAGTTAAAAACAGGCTTTGAAGTGAAGCCTTTTTGCTCTCCGTTTTTGTAGGAAAGGCAACTCTCGGCCAGGTTTTGGTCCTGCTTACTTTCTCGCGAGGGAATACTTTCATCGAATGCCTCCATCTCTCTGCTGTTTGTCAAGTTCACTGCGTGCTGTGGGGTTACACGAGTGGAGCAGCAAGACCTGATCTGGCCCAGGCTCAGCAGCATCTCCGTCAGTGAACTAATCCGGCATTGAGCCGATCAGAAACTCAACGAGCAGGGCTCAGGGCCTATGGCCAGCCCGCGCTGCTGCCCTCCTCCTGTGCTGACAGTCTGTAGGCAGCCTATCCTGCATGTTGTAGCACACCGGGACATTCGCATCACAAAAGAATAATAAGTTTGACGGAGGCTTTAAAACCCAAACTTCACAACCAGGGCAGAACATGAACACCAGCCACACAGGCTGAGTGCTGGTAAACTGTTGTTTCAGGCTGGTGAGTTTGTGTTCACTCTTCAGCCACTTTGGCAGGTGACCAGCAATTGTTGGGAAATCCTATTCTGTCTGGCCCGGATGGTTTGTTGGGATATACGGCTACTACGAGGGAATAAAAAAAATAAGATTTCTGCTTAAAAACACAACAAACCACATTCTTTATCACAACACCCTGGATAATGTCTCCGTTAAATAACCATAGGCTTTTGCACATACATGCTGGCCAACTAATATTCTAACAAAGAGCAGTCTACATGCCCAAGTAAGAAGCCAGAACACTTACAAACAAGCAAAAGCACAGCTACAGACAGTTAAGAGAGATCACTGTGGGTCTCTCAGCAGCTTAGTTAGGTAGCTTGTAGATTAGATTAAGGTAGATTTATAAAGCTACGTGCCTAAAACATTACTGTAAGCAAAATGGTGCACTAAAGTTACGGATAAACTGTATCAAATCGGTTTATCGGAAGATGGCATGCTCTGAAATTCCCTTCACTGAAATTGGATACGAGCAAAAAAGCAAAAAATCTCAGCTTACCTCTTTTCAACACTCCCTAAAATGCCTAGTTTGAAGGCATCCCCAGGGTTTATATATTCCAGTGGCATAATCATCTATGTTCTGTATCATGCAATGCATTAGCATGCTTTATTAAATACCTTCAAGTGAATTACTGCAGGCTAAAAGCTATACCCACAAGCATTCCAGAGAGCTTTAAGCTACAGTGTCCATTCTCAGTAACATAACTGCATCCACATTCAATCCCATGGTTGCATAATAATGTGAAAGCATGCTCCTCTGGTCATTAGTCCTGCTGTGAAGACAAGCTCGACATGGATGAGCAGATTACTGCAACAGAGCCTTTTACAACCAGAGCTGATGGCAAAAGAGGGAAATGCCCTGTCAATCAGTAACCATAATGTAATAGCGAATGATGTGCAAGAGACAGTCCGTTTCCGCACCTGGATTTCTGACGAGTTCTTTAGAAGAGGAAGAAAATGAGGACCCAATACATTTCGAATGTCGCATATTTTTAACAGAATACTTTGGTATCGTTTCAAAAAGTCATCTTTTCCCAACACGTGCAAAACTGTCTTTACAATCGAGGTCACATCAAACAAGACCGTGAATGCATGCAGGGATGATGGGGCTGATGCAACCCTGTGGCAACATCACCTGCCCAGAACAAGCTAATAGAGTGGCTCCCACAAACAAGGTTCTAGGATAGTCCTCAAATATAAAGTGCGAAAGTGTAGTTTTACTTTTATCATGTGGTAGACTTTGACAAAAATGATTAAGGCAGAACAGGATTTACCTAAGATTAAGTAATCCATCACAGGTTTCTCTGTACACAACATTTACCACAAGACATTTGTCGGATCAACTTCTCTTTTTGGACAACGCCTTTAACCAAAAACAACAAATAGCCCATGGCCTTTGTCAAAAAGGTGTAGAAACATCTGAACTGGCACATGCACATAATGGCCTAATTTGCTACGTTTTAATACTACTCAAATTTCGGAAGATAACACACACACACAGCTTGCACTTTGTCCTGATTGGGCAAATGCATTTTCATAAATGAATCCCTAAGTGTCAACATGTTATCTAATTAATGTTAGTGAAAGATGCTAGCTAACGTTAGCCACTGGTATCTTTTGGAGTGTGTCTCAGACTTTCACTACATAAAACTTAGTTTGAAACGTTGCAATAGCAGTCGAAATGAAATGCCAACAAGTTTGTGAATTATGTATTCAGTATTATCTGAATTTACTTTACTACCACCACTGGATCCTGTTGTTACTGGTTTTGGTCAAACATGATTCTCCTGTAAATAGATTATTAATAACCATGATATGGTTATTAATATTTAATTTATTACATAAATAAATTGTCTCTGTTCTTCCACATTTCATCAAAGATATAAAAAGGACATTGAAGGTGCCTGCTCATTTTGTGAAATGGTTCCATTAGATTTATGTTATCTTTTCTGTTCATGTCCCCACTCGTGTATTTTTTTGGCAAGATGTGTGTACATTTATTTCCCAATATATTGACTCTGAATCTTCCGTTTTCTTATAAAAAAAAATTGTTTTTTTAATCTTACTCTGCTACCAAAGCAATACTACAGCATCGTTTTGATCGTATTACTCGCAAAATGTCATTCATAAATCTAATTTTTTATGAACTAATGTAGCTATGATTTCTGGCTGTGTTCGGATCCCCTGGCATTTTCAGTTTTTTTTATTTATTTTTTTATGTTTACCATGTTATTTGTCAATTAATTAATTTTTAAAAAAAGCTTGCGAATTGGAGTAGCCTTACCAAGATGAACTGTAGAAGTTAACGACAAACCCACATTGTTAGCTTGCTAACGTTACCCGAGTGCGTGTGTGACTTACGTCAGCTAACTTAACATTAGTTTATCTCTCGCACAAAAAACACTTCATAACCGGAGCATTTAAAAAAAATTACATTATTTCTTTGGTTCCCGGCCACAACTAAATACACCCACACACGTATAACGTTACTCCAAATTTCTGTACCTGCAGACAACTTTTGATGGCACCAAGCTAAAGGCTGACTCCTAACGTTAGCTATGTTAGCGCCTCAACAAACCCAGTAAACTCGGGTCCCAATCAATATGTATTTTATGACTTAGCTACCTAGAAGAGATTGTGGTAACGAACCTGGGGCAGGCGTTACCAACACCCGATTAACTTCGCTGTCATTGTGAAACTATGAGAATAGTTTGTAACGTAAGCCAACAACGCTGCTAAATAACGTTAACGTTAGCTTAGCATAGTGACGACGTTAAGTTGTACCATACAGTTTGGGAGATCTGCTTTTAGACAACAAGACGCGCGTATGAGCCCAGCAACTGCAATCTTGCAGCTATGGCTAGAACATCCCTCATCAGCCAACATACTGGTGTGATTAGACAGTTCAAAAGCTCCCATGCTCATGCTCTCAACAGCCATGGAGCTAACTTTCCCCAGGCAGCTAGCTAAAGCTAACGGGTTATATAGCTCAACTGTTCACACTTGCCTGGACAAACTTCAGAGATCCTTAAATGTAGTTGTTGCTTTGGTGCTCCTGGGTAAATTGACGAGCAATCGCCGTGTTATTCCTTTGTTTGGGAGCTAAAGGCTACCTCGTATGCCTCGTATTAGATGCATGCAGGCGCAGTGTTTCAATTCTGCTGGTTGTCAAATCCCAGAGACCTCTCCACTCCGACCTCTCAACCTGCAGTGTGGTTTGCTGCAGAGACAGGGCGACCTCTAGTGTGCACATAGACAATGACAACAATTTCCACTGTTTTATATACAGTCTATGGTTTAAATAGATTTTATTCAACGAAGATCCATTCAGTGGTAAGATGATTCTGGGTGGACATAATCATCTATTTATTCATTGTTATTCTCTCGGCTAAATACCAGCCGTCCATTTGACCAATGTATGTTCTTTTTCGGTTTACAGTAAAACTAGCAGTCCTTCCATTGTTTATGAATGCCCACTTACCATCACAAATGTAAAACGGTCTGCATTCATAGCATGCATGCATGTGACAACACACAAAAACTGATTCAACTAATAACCGAATATTGACAGCAGCATGGGTCTTTAGACACACCTTCAGCAGACCAGCCTGATAATCAGACTCAACTGTCATTTTGTTTTCACTTCACTTATTTGAATAGCTGGGAGGAAAAGTGAAATGAGAAGTAGGCAGCGATTCAGAGGGGCTGGCAGAATCACAGCGTCCATCCTCCAGACAGTCTGGGGTCCAGGCTGGGTCGTCGACACTAGCGAGCATCCAAATGTAAAGCCTGGCTGTGGTTGGTAAATTTGGTCCAGTTCGCCAACTACCAACCTAGCTAAACACCCAGCATGTGTACTGTCTGGTGATATTAAAACTAACAGTCAGTTGTCACATTTAAAAGAGACAAAAAGGCAAACAAGGATGTTGAAAGGTGCAACTAGAGAACAGCGCTGGACGTCCCAGGAGCAAAGAAGGAGGCTCCTTTATCGTGGACCTTGTACTGAAAGAGTTTCTTCTGTGTGTACTGCCCATCACCTTGTCTCCTCCTCCAACACACTTCCACCTGAAAGTAAAGAACACTACTGGTTTACTTACATTGTTTAGTAAAATCTGTTTGTGCGTCTTGCACTGATCACCTGCAAGACATACTGTAGATATATGTAACCTCTTACAGACCTTGTGCCATATATATCACCATTTGTGTCACTTTTGAAATATATCATATTTCAATGTCAACTTTGGCATTGGTACATTCTGACCATTCTTGACAATTCTGACATTTTGTTGACCAAAGGATTCATCGAGAAAATAATTGGCAGTTTAATAATTAGTCATCTTTATATACAGCACTATACTCAACTGTATGCAGTTGTACTTGGACTATAGACACATCTGTGGTGTTAGAAGTTGTATCTATCAGAATCATAAAGACCGTACGGACAAACACACTAACCTGGCCATGTATGTCCCTGCAGAAGCCAGTGGGGAGACCCTGTACATGAAGAGTGAGGCTACACTGGTGGGTCAGGCCCTTCAGAAGTCTCTCGGAGCCTTCATCATCTCCGTCATCCTCCTCTTCTTCCCCGTCACAGCGTACCAGCATCACCACATTGCCCTGCAGTCACAGTCAAAGTTATGTTGATAAGAGTTTTTATTACAGCTGTTCACTTTATCCGGGTAAATACATCTTACAGATACATACATCTTACTCACAGAGCAGAAGAGCATGATCAGCTCAAGACTACGCACACGGCCTTGCACAACTGACAGACCGAGAAAGTCATTTGTCCCCAGGGCCATACAACTCTACAACGCTTCACAAAAGGGAAGAGGAGAGATAGACTTCTTTGCATAGTCTGTCTGCCTCTCCTCCCTCTCCAGCACTTCCACTACCTCCTATAACAATAGTTATTTACTGACTGTCCACTGGCCTGCTGTTTGCTGGCTATATTAGCCCATATGCACAACCCCTCCCTCTGCTTCATCCTTGCACTGCTGTAGTTTTTGTGTTGCTATGTCTGCATTGTTCTCTTGTATTGTCCATATGTAATGCTGGTCTCTAGACTTTGTGTCCTTGCACCACTGGACTTGTTTGCACTGCCACCATGACACACGCTCTCATAGAGCACCTTGCCATGCGTGCTGGGTCACAGGGTGGGCCCCTGCCCTGTCACTGCGTGCGTCTCATGCTTGTACATCCTTTGGAGCATTCATGTTGATTTTTTGATTTGGTGTCTTTTCTTTTGTTGTCCACGTTCATGTGGATTTGTTATTTTGTCATCCTGTTTGTGATGTATGTGTATGTTGTGTGTGATGTCTTTTGAGCTACTGGGACCTTGAATTTCCCCTTGGGGATCAATAAAGTCTCTCTCTCTCCCCCTCTTCCTCTCTATCTATCTATCTATCTATCTATCTATCTATCTATCTATCTATCTATCTTATACACACACACACACACACACACACACACACACACACACACACACACACACACACACACACACACACACACACACACACACACACACACAAACACACACACACACACACACACACACACACTAATGTTATGAATACATGTCACTGCAAATTCCATTCAAACCACAACCAGCTCACCCCTGGCTGTGCCGACTGAGAAGAGTATATGCCACCTAACAAGTCTCAAATAAATCATGCTTTGACTGACAGCAAGGATCTCACCTGTAGCTGCGAGCAGACGGTGGCTCGGCAGTAGTGGCTGAAGTCCAGCACGGCTCCAACGCTCACCCCCAGACTGAGGAGCACACTGAGGTCATCCACCAGCAACACCGGGGGACCCCACTCCTCTGCCCCATCGGCCTCCTCTTCCCCGCCACCAGAACTGGTCACACTGGACCGGACAAACTCGTACAGGCTCTTAAGGCCAACGGCGGGATCACTGAAGGCCGAGAGAGAGGCAACAAGGTGTCAGACAGGCAAATGTGTGTCGTTATCACAGGGTTCCTACATAGGTCTGGAAGTCTGAAAATATGTGGAAACATTTATAGCATTTTACATCTTGATATGTTGGAAAAGGAGAAAAATGTGAGTAGTGTTTAAATGTAATATTGTTGGCTTGGTAAACCAGATAGACGGTTCAAAATGCAGTTGCTAGACTTTTAACTGGCACAAGGAGAGAAGGCAACACATCACTCCAGTTCTGGCTCACCTGCATTGGCCTGCATTTGTTTTTAAAGCCTTGAACGGACTTGCTCCGCAATATATCGCGGACCTGCTAACTCCATATTCTGCCCCCAGATCACTCAGGCCATCCTCACAACAGATCCCCCTAGTCCCTCTCTCACGCTGCAAAACTGAAGGGGACCGTGCTTTCTCCGTGTATGCTCCCAGGCTTTGGAAAAGCCTCCCGCCACATATTAAGGCATGTTCTACTACTGAAAACTTCAAATCTAATATAAAGACCCATTTTGTTTTTCACTTGGCTGCCTGGCTTCTGTCAAGCCAGCTCCTGATCGGTCTTTTTATTCCCTATACTGCCTTTTGAGCCATTGCTGATTTAATTCACTCTTCTAACGTCCTTCTTTTTTGGCGTTGGTTTTACCATGCAAGTTGTTTTGTATTACATTTTGTGGTGATGGGTTTGTTATGTACTTTTTTTATTTTTTTTTTATTTATGTAGCCTGCTGTTGTTTATCTATGTATCGAGGCATACTTTACCCCATCTGCCCTGGTTGTAAAGCACTTTGGGTCAGCTTATGCTGCTTTAAATGCGCTATATAAATAAAGATGACTTGACTTGACAAACTCAAATACATACAATGATAGTTATGTTCATTTACATCAGGGTTACAAATACACAGCAATGACATATCAAAAGATATACCTCTGTAAAGGTAAGAAAATAAAGTGTACAAAATGGGTTTGTACCTGAGGAAGCCCATGGCTTGACTTCTTGTGTCAGTTTCTTGAGGAATCAAAACTGACAGCGACTCATTCAGTCCCTCTAGGAAAACCAGCTGACCCTTCTCCTTTGCTTGTACTAGGCTGACACCCTGAGGACACACAATTCACACACAAATTAAACGTCATCACTTGTCATTGCACCAAGCTAAATCCAAACATATTTTTTTACACATTAACTAGAAAAGCTTGTGGTGAACAAAAATGGGGTCATACATGCCACAAAGATCTAGCATTACAGATGCATGCACATCCAGTGTATGCATACCTAAAACTAAAAGATAACAGATAAAAGCTAAGTGGATACAGTGGTATTTGACTGACCATATAATGGGTGACACGTTGTTGTAAGACACATCACATTTAGCCTTTTTTTATCCAATTCTTTTTTTTTTTTACATTTCTGAGCAGTCAAAATTAGGAGAAAGCCACCAATAATGATAAACTCTGTCGATATTCCTGTGACCGAAGAAATAATGTATAATGCAGAAGTGACAAGGAATGAAGTAAGAATTAAGAATGGTTAAAGTGTGTTTTAAAGTAGGAGGCTGACATGATGGATTCAGTTGAGTAAATGCAAAATAAACACATCAATATCAGACTAACTGCAATGTAAACTGCTAACCCTTTAATGTCATGAGGTTTTCAAATAACACTCTCCTCTTACAGTGTAAATGTTAAATGAGAATACAGTACAGGGATGACAACATTAGAGACTCACCAGTCTTTGACTAATTGCACTGTAATGATTGAAGGACTGCACCAGACCCAGAAACCACACTTTGCAGCGTGCTGAAATGAAAAAAAAAAGAGAGAGAGATCAGCTGTGGCTCAAATACGTGTGCAAGATATATCGAGTAAATATCGTTATCGCAATATCACGTTGCGCAATATTATATCTAGGGGTGCAAGATATATCGACTCAATATCGTTATCGCAATATCACGTTGCGCAATATTATATCTAGGGGTGCAAGATATATCAACATCGCAGTATATCGAAAGTGTCGCAATAAGTATGCAATATTTTGTTTATTTTGTGGAGCGCCGCGTCCCGTCTGTTGGCTGTGTGGCTTAGTTGTGTTTGATTTAGAGCCCGCTTGAAATGCTATAATGATCCTGTTTCATTGGCCAGTTACCGTGCCACTTGCACGTTAGTGCAATTCAGCGCACGGGTCCACTACGACCCTATGTAGCGTACCACGTGTATGCATATTTCAACAGAGTGACAGTGTAAGTGAAGAAATGGATAGAGACGACAAAACGGAACGAATCAGAGAAGCGAAAGAAAAGTTGTGTCCTGTTCTCTTTATTTATATATTGTATACTGTTCAACCAGTAAAACATGTCCTGTTCTGTAGACATGGTCCTTATTTATTTATTTATTTATTTATTCATTCATGTTGGACCAGTCCAATATGACGGTCAGTTGAAATAAACCTTGTGTTGTAAGAAAACTTGTTTAATTTGTTATGAATCTATATAGATGCGTTTTCCCGTAACTTTTGTAATTTTACATATGTTTCAAAATATCGAAATTAATATCGATATCGCAATATTCATAATCGATATCGCAATATCACATTTTGTCAATATCGTGCAACCCTAGGCTCAAACCTCTGGCTAAATAAGTTGGATCAGACACGAATGACCAGTTTGTCTCATTCAGATACTTTTGATACACTTGACAGGTGATAACTCACCTCGTAGGTACAAAGAGAGGAAGTGGTGAATGAGGAAAGAGGCATCACTCTTTCTGTCTGAGAGCAAGACAAATTCCCCCTGTAACGTTACAATAGGAGGACAAAGTAAGCTACAAACTTTAGATGCCAGATCAATAAAAAACAAAAAAGTTAACTCCTCACCTGTGTGAAGCTGTCGGGAGTGGTGTTCAAGATACTATTGAGCTCTGTATACATAGCTAGCTAATTATAACGCTAACGTTACTAGCTAGCTAACCTAACTGTAATTAAAACAAGCTAAACAGTGTGTGAGTGGGCTAAGATAACGTTACAAAACAGGAGTTGCTAGCAGGAATTAATCTCAAAATGTGTCTTGTAAATTCATAGGTTTAAAAACTAACGTCAAAGTTTCTACTTTACTACACAACGTAATTCCTTTCCTCTCAACTAGCTGCTGTGCTAACGTCAAGTTAAGTAGCATTCTATGAAAGAAGAATAGCTAAACACCTAACAAGAGGTCTCACTCTGCACTCTAGCGGAGATGTACCTTTGGACCACGGAAAAAGCCGTTAACGTCTTCCTGCTGCGTAAATATATTACGTTACATACTTATTTTTGTAAGTTGTATTGATTCTAGACTACACAAAATCAAAACCACAAACGTCTTCAAAGTGAATTTTAGGTTGTCATGCGTATTTGTTTTTGCAAAAACAGCCACCTCAAGTCTGTGACAGAATGGTCTCCATGGCGACAGCTTTGTACAGTGATCTTAATAGACGATCTTTGCTTGCACATGGCGACTTCTTCGACGTGTTTCCATCCCTAAATGTAAGACACCGCCACCTGTTGGTGGTACTTTGTTAATGGGAATAGTTGTGGTGGTGTTAGAACCAATGTTACTATAAATAGACAGTTACATGCAGGAATCAAGTCAGCCACAGTCAAATGAATGACAGTAAAGGAATTATTCTCGTCTCGTGACAAATTCTGCCTCAGAGAAACCAAACCTGACCTCTATTTTGCATTGTTCCACTTTAGATTCTAAATTTGTCAATCTTTAGCATCCAAATGTGACTCAAGAGAGAACTAAGGCTACGTTCAGACTGCAGGCAAAAGTAGCCCAAATCAGATTTTTTGGGGGGTCAAGTGACCAGGTCAGACTTCTTCAGAAGTAGTGTGAAATCAGATTCAAAATCAGATTTAGACCACTTCCATAATGTGGTCCTGAATCAGACCCAGGTTTTTTCAACGCGGCCGCTGTGTGAACAACCAAGGCGGATCTGACTTTTTTGTCAATCCACATCGACATTTGTCACAATTATGCGCCGGCGGGAGTTAGCCCTAGACACAAGACAGTAAAATTAAAAACTTGACTAGGCCTACAAAATGGAAAACAGTGATGGAGCAAGTCAATGGAGGGAGAGTGAGGTGTTAGACCTGATTAGTGTATTAATGTTTTACAGCTGCCATTACACAAACATTTTGAAATAAAAGTGAAAATGCTTACTTCTTCCATAACCTCCCTAACTTTAGTGCAACAGCGTGCTGCATCTGATGTCATTGTTCTTTTGCACATGCAGGTCAACCGCAAACAGTTCACACTGGAATCTGGTATAGGCCATGTTTTAAAAGGTAATGTGAACAGCCAAACAAAACAAAAAAATCCAAATTAAGCACTAAGACTTGCAGTGTGAACGTAGCCTAAAGCTGAATCTCATTTCTCATCTTACCCCTTCCCCTTCCCCCTACCCCTTCCCCTTACCCCTACCCCTTCGTCTTACCCCTAGCCCTTGTCCCTCGAAACAAGGGGTAAGGGGTAGGGGTGAAAACATACCCCTATGAAATGAGACGCCACTTGGTTACATCATCATACATACTTAGGTCTGTTTGCAATAAATATTTTTTTATTTATATTTTAGTCTCTTTCAAAGGTGTATTTATAATACTGAATTGATAAAAACTGAGATCGTCAAAGTGCTTTATCCTTGGTTAGTCAGTGAAATTTTGCTATTAGATATTTTCATGTTATGCTTTGTAATAATCTATGTTCTTTTTTTGCTTATCTGTTTTTGAGACAATGCTCTGCAGAGAGATTTCTGCGCAAGGAAACCAGATGTGAACCTCGTTCATACTCTCACTCGCACTTTTACTTTTCATATACATTAAGAATATATGACCAAGTATGTAGAGGTTATTAAGAAGGACGTCTTACATTATGGCAGAAAATATGTTAAAAACACCAAAGAGAGGATGGCTTAAATCCTTATTTTTGGGCTCAGCCTGCTCTGTCTGCACAAACCTGCTTCCTGCTCAACATTTAATCAACCCTATGCTTAAAGGGGGAATATGGAGGCACACCAGTGTTTTACTTTCGGCTTTATTCAGCTGAGCTCAAGTTTGCAGGCCTCTGCAGCACAACTGGTTCACTCTCACTGGTCTCACCATGCTGTTTTCGAACTCCTGAAAATCATTCCGATGCCAACAAAAAGTGTGTGCTGATCTGGCTCGTTTGAATAGAAAAAGCAGAAAACCCGCCAACGTATCTTTCTTTTTTCTTAAGTGTGGTCGAATGCAGGCTGGGTTACGCATGTCATCCATCTTATCCTCACTCGGTTCATGCTGCAGAACAGCGGAATGAAAACACTTTTAAGTAAAATGGGAGATAGAACAGTTGCAACTGATCGTGCTTTGAATCAGCAGATGGCAGTGTGTAGCTCTCCAGCAGCTCAATATCAAACACATCAACACTGCAAATGCAATGAATCTGCATTTTAATCTCTAAACATGTTTTATATTACCCTACTAATGACACAGGCCTTCTGAACATCTCAGACAGAGCAATACCATCCCTGCACTGCAGTTTAGCTCACACATGTTTTTTGTTATTACACCAGACACACAAGACATTTCCATCTTCTCCACTGTTATATGTGTGACGACCCCTCCCAATCTGCCTGCCTGTCATGTTCTGCTCCTTTGTCTGCAGGTACTGGGGGTGGGCGGGTAGGTGGAGCTGGGAGGGTCGTCTGTACCTGGCCATCTGGGCGTGGCTTACAGAAGGCATAAAAGACTGCCTTCCTGGGAGTCTCACTCTCTCTCAGCTGGTCCTACTGATTCCATCCACACACATGGCAAACACCACTGATGTCTACTACATTTACACACCCTACTATTGCATTTATGTTGAGTTAAGTTGTGTTATTAGTCTATTTAGTTAAATAAACTACTTTTTGATTACTCTATCTGTGTGTGACCTCCCTTTCGTTGCCGGCCTTGAGCCAGACGGTAACATATGGTACACAAGTGTTGTCGTCAAGTCATAAAAGCTTACTTTTGTCACACCAAAATATTTTTATAAGATAGTATGTTGGCTCTTGGTTGTTGACTTTAGTCAAATATTTTTTTTTTTTATATTTAAAAAAAATATATAATCTAAAATGAGAAGTTAAAGCTGCTTTAACAGGTTTTTTTTTACCACTTGGGGGCAGCAGAACAAGCTGTCAACACAACTTTAACATATCATCACTTTATAATGTTGTTAGGGCGTTTGAGGACACTTTTACACATCCAGCTGAAGCAGAACATTAGCATTTGGAGTCATGTTTGTGTCCACCTGATGAATATAAGTACAATATTTACTCTCCTTTAAGCTTTGTTTTGGTCTCTGCCAGCTCCTGAGTGAAATATTTGGCTTTTTAGCTGCTACATGTTCCACTGTGTTCACCAGCTATAACTGTCTGTCTGCTGTTTGGTGCTGAACAGGCAGCATAGGCTACAGTGGGTTTATCAGAGGTTATTTCTGTGGAAAGAAAATTGATGAGAGCGGCGAGACTGAACCAAAGCAGGGAAGTTGAAGGCGGTAGAATCAAAACACTGAAAGTCACTAAAAGGCTTTGAACTGCTGAGCGGAACGAGTCACATGATAGGTAATGTAGTGAATATCCACGACGTTCCACTTCCGGGACTGCTCCATAGCTGCCGGAAATTCCACCGGATGTCCCTCTTTTCGGCCGGATGTCCCTTCTTTGTGTTGGCGTTCTAAACTCTGGTGGATTTCTGAGGACTCTGGTTAACTGCTCCTCAGATCTCTGCAGGGTAAATCCAGACAGCTAGCTAGACTATCTGTCCAATCTGAGTTTTCTGTTGCACGACTAAAACAACTTTTGAACGTACACACGTTCCACCAAAACAAGTTCCTCCCCGAGGCTATTTTGCTCAGCGGCACCCAAGACGATTGGGATTGGTTTAAAGAAATGCCAATAAACCAGAGCACGTTTTTCTCCCATCCCGGAATGCTGTGTGGACTCGCCAGACCCTCCACCGCAGCGCTGTGGAGGAAGGTCTGGCAACGCGAGACTATAGGTAATGCATACACCTTTCGTATTACATATAATCATTTGATCCATTGTTAATATAAATATATTTATGAGTGCGGCTTCAAAGATGAGAACTATGAAACTATGTGTTTTAACTTGTGTTTCCACCCCCTACGTGTCTGCCTGTAATCTTGAGCAACCAGATGAGCAGCTCCAAATTAGGGTCATACTAAAAAAAACATCAGAGGTTGTCAAGTTCAAGTCGTGGGAATGAGAAGCTACGGCAAGTCAGGTAGTCTAGTTTTCTGCAACTTTGTCTGCAAGAAGAAGAAAAAACAGACTATTCCAGCAGGGCTCAATAAAGTATCACATAATACACTCTTCTACACGTATACTGACATCAGTATTATTTCAAACTGCTGAGTCAGACTGAATGGTTCAGGATCAGAGTACAAACATTGAATCATGTGAGAAGAGTAATACAAAAACAATCCAGTGAGCTGTCATTGACTTATCGTTCGGCAACCTGCCTGCTTGTTCCGGTATAATTGATGGTACAGACATGCAAAAGCATGAATAAATGCTTTTGTTTCTGTCTCTGTGAACGTTGGTAGCAGCCTTTGTGGTTGGAGACCCTGCTAATTCCTACAGTCCCTGAAGTGTTCCTTAACAAGACAGTCACGCACTGTCACAGCACAGTATGGTTTAACCCTCCTGTTGTCCTCGGGTCAAATTTGACCCAGTTTCAAAAAGTTTCTATATCAGAAATTTGGTTTTCTTTTCAAACAAATTGTCCAAAAAAATAACGTGGATGTTTCACTACCATAATTTATTTAACAAGTTAAATAAATAATCAGTTCACGACTTTCATTGAATTTGGGTAGTTTAGTCAATTTTATAGCATTTGAATAAAAAAACAATAGATAAAAGAACTTTTAAAAAAGTGACAAAAATGTCAAAAAAAGTGATACAAATGTTAAAAAAAGTGACAAAACAGTGACAAAAATGTCAAATAAGTGACAAATGTAAACAAAAAAAGCTTTAAGAATTTGGGGAAAAAAAACACACGAACTTCAAAAGGCTCAGGAAAAGTCGACAAACGTTGAAAAAAGTGACAAAAACATCGGGGAAAGCCACAAAAGTGTCGAAAAAGACGACCAAAACAGTGATAAAAGCTTTTTCATTTAAAATTTTGACTCGGAAAAACAGAAAGTTGCAGGTCGACGGGAAGACAACAAGAGGGTTAATTGATTGCTTCCTGGAGAACAGCTAAATGCCATGTGTTAACATCATTGCGCAGTAGCAGACACAGAATATGATCAAAACACAAAAATGTTTTTTTTTTTTTCAACATGCCGCAAGCTTTGACATGAAACCTGCAACATGACAATTACTGGGTTCCCAGTTGCGGACATTTTCTAATTTTTAAAAGCTGCCAGAGGAGGCCAGTGGTCGTCTACAACAAAATGCAAGCTAGCATTCACTTTGTCTGAGTCACTTCCCACGTTTGTCCCATAGACTGTGTTGTCCTGGGCCAAGACAGACACTTTAAATACCTCTACATTATGCTCCAACTTCCGGTTTCAACCTGACATACAGTACGTCAAACTATGGAAGCAGATTCCCATAGAAATTCTTGTGTTTTTTTAGTTTTCCTTGAATAAGAGCTTCTGATAAACATCAACAAAATGCAACATATACATTCACAGAACAATTTTCAAGATGACAGCCAAGGACAGCAAGATATGACGAACTGTTCATCGTGGGCTGTGGGGGTTCAGAGTCCGCCGTCCGGACCGCCGAAGCTCGTTGTTCGCGGAGGCTGGCAGCGAGTGAGTGCTGACGGGGCTGCAGACCGAACAGGGGGGGGAAGGAGAGTACGTGTCGTCCTCCCATCGCAGGACTCGACCCTTAGCTTTGCTGCGGCCATTAACAGTCTTGGCGCAGGGCCCGTTGGGGATTCGAGGTTTAGTTTTGGGTGCCCTGTAGAGGTAGACGTCATAGTAGGCAAAAGGACCCCCCGAAGACTTGAACTTAGTCCTCTTGGCGAGGTGGAGCTCCAAGTCGATGGTCACCTTACAATGCAGGAATAGACCGGTTATTGACATGCAAAACAAGTCAAGTGACAGAGATCTACTGACACAGAAACACACAGGACGGATAGAAATCTACACCCATTAATCAAAGATTACAAGAGCTACAGAAAGTACTAGGGGTACGAGAAAACATCGTTACAGCATAGTATCGCGATATTTCCCCTGGCAATACTGGTTCGCTACACGGACGCCAAGTATCGATATATATCGTATGTTATTAGATAAATTGCATAATGAGAAATTTTGGTACTAGCATAATTGATTGACAGGTCATCATTTCTAGGGTAAAGAGATATCACTTTAGCCAAAGATGATGCTCAAACAAAGAAAAGCCTTCATCATTGACCACATCAACAAAAGAACAGGGCAAGACTTTACTTTAGTCACGCAGCCTCATCATCACCATCATCATTATAATCATCATCACCATCATCATCATCATCATCACCATCATCATCATCATCATCATCATCATCATCATCATCATACTATAGTCTTCCTGAAGCCAACAGTTGGGTCACATCACTCTCAGCCCCCTGAAGTCATCACACTGCCTTGCTGCCAAACCGGTCGCTCATTCACATGTAGTGCAGGGCGCAGCGAGGGAGTGGGGGGGGGGGTGTTGCACTGCTTTAGACTGGTAATGCATTACATTTACATCAGAAAGAAAGCCAAAAGGGTCCTATTCTGATCAGCAGCATTCCTCAGAGTCTCATTAGTAAACTAGACGGTGCCAGAACGATTCATTTAGACTTAACCCCCCCCCTCGCTTCTCTCCTCTTTCCTTTTGGTTTCAATCCCTTCTTTGTAAGGCACACTGTGTGCTTGTGTGCATGCATGCATGTAATTCTAAATTAGGTGTGTATCCATATGTGTTTTGTTTTTAGTGTGTGTGCGTGCGTGTGTGTTAACATGTGCATGCATGTAGATCCAAATGTGTACATTTTGTGTTAATTTGGACATTTTCACGTGTGTTTTTGCATACATGCATGACTTTGTGTGTGCGTTTGCCTGTGTATGCCTCTATCATGCATTACTATGTGTGTGTGTGTTTGCGTCTGCATCAGCCAATCACGGTGGCCCCTTCAATATCCTAACACCATCATTCCACCACATCGTCAGCCAATCACAGGCCGCTGAAGAATCCCAAGTCCCAGCAGGTTTGACTCGGAAGAGCAGAGAAAGAAAAAAAAAGATAAAAAAATCTTGACATGCCTCCACCATGTTCTCTGTTTCCCAATTCTTATACCCTCATTATCCTCCACACACATTTTATACCTCAGAGCTCTAGCGGTAATGGGAGCATGGCTGCATGATTTTGGATACAATATAAATGAAAGTAACACAGTACATTTACAGTATATTTTCTATAGTATAATTTTGAGGTTCTTTTATTTTACTACTTTTATTCAGTGATTCTCAAAGTGCGGTCCGTGGCACTCTGCCAGGGGGTCCGTGGAAAGTTTTCACATTCATTCATTTAAATTATTATGATATGAAAAATGTATTTATTTATTTATTTTATACAAAAGGCTTCAACGAATAATATTTACATTTTTTAATCTATAATAGTTCATAGATTACGGTCTAATCCAACAAATCTGTAACTCTTAGAATCATCAATGTCTGACATTTACAGCTTCTAGATACTTCGCAGTTTAAGATTTTATAAAACATAATCGCATGGCACATGATGTTGATGATGTTATAGCCTAAAATGAATCTGGTGATTCTCAACTTCAGGACCCCTCCAAGGGGGTCACAAGATAAATCTGAGTTGTCACAGGATGTCAAATGGTATAGGAAAGGAGAAAATACATACTTTTTGCTGTGAAAAGAAAATATATATTTTTCTTCTGGTCCCCAACAGTTCACAACATAACAAATGACACATGCAACTTCTAGACATATGCACCCTGTGACAAGGGGTCAAATATAAGTCTATTTCACTCTCCTTTTAGTTCTAGATGCTGCTGTTTTGGTCTCCACCAACTCCTGAGGAAAATATATGTCTCTTTTGCTGCTGAATAGTCCTCAATGTTCACCCAGCACGTTGCTAGAGCTATCTGTCTGTCTACAGAGAGCTTTTTCACTGAAAACAGCTGCCTGCTGCAGCCCCGAAAATGATGCTGATGAGAGGGGATGAGACTGAACCAAAACAGCTGCGGGCAGTGATACCAAAACAATTAATATGTCAACCTTTACTTAAATAATAGTACTGCACTTACAGATCATAATTTGATGTCTTTGCACGCACACACTCATCATCCTCATTACTGGTAGCTGGGAAACTAAAATCTGACCAGTCATGGTGAGGACAGTGCTGTGTATGTGTGTGTGTGTGTGTGTGTGTGTGTGTGTGTGTGTGTGTGTGTGTGTGTGTGTGTGTGTGCGCACACACAGAAAACCGACAAAGGGCCAGCAACGCTGCGGCCTCATCTGAGACCCATTCAGGGCCGTTCATCACGTGTGTGTGTGTGTGTGTTACTGTTGTACTTCTATCCTTGTGTGGGAACCAATTTGAGTTTTATACTTTTGGAGTGAGAATACTTTTGAAAGAAAGAACATTTTGTCCAGCCTGCCTCTACACAAAAGACTGAAGGGTTCAAGGGATAGTTAGGATTTTTTTTTTGAAGTGTGGTTGTATGAGGTACTTCTCCATAGTCAGAGTATCACCTACAGTAGATGGCGGTCGACACGCCTGCAGTTCGGAGACGCAGACAGAAGTCCAACACAGAAGCTGACGACTTGACTTGGACTTGTGTCAAATGGCTTCAGACTCGACTTTACTGTAATAGACCTCGAAATGACATGAGACTCAACTTGAGACTTGATTAAGACTTGTCTTGGAGGACTTGAGAGTTGACTTGCCACTAAAATACTTACTTAGGGTAAGGGGCCAGTAAAAGCGTTATGTCAGTGAGGGTCCTCACAAATATAGAAGTATAAAGTTTGTGTATGAGAAGGAGGGTGGTGGTGTGCATGGGAAGCTGACAGATGCTTTGAGCATGTATGAATGTATGTGTGCATGTGTGTGTGTGTGTGTGTTTGCCACAAGAAAATTGTAAGTGACAGCTGGAGAGCTGTGGAGGAGAGGATTAGGGCTGTCTGAAGTGATCGCAGAGTGTGACGTTGGACCCAATGTGAAGTGGAGAGTAGTTGAAATGCTCTGATATGCTACAGTTTGTTACTCGACGACCGCAAAGCTGCAGAAGAGTCACTTAATCTGCCTCGCCCATCCGCATGTGGGTGTGTTTGTGTGTGTGCGCGTGAAGCCAGAGGAACCCGGAGGTCACAGAGTTTGGATCGCGTCTGCTCAAACTGTAGCATCAGAACAGGTTTCCATGGCAACGACTTCCTCTCTGTGTGAAGATGCATGAAATCGCCGCCAGCAGCAGATAAGTGAGAGTGAAAGAGAGAGAGAGAAGAAGAGAGGAAGAGAGGAAGAGAGGAAGAGAGCGACTTGGTGAAAATGTTCAGAAGGTCACACACACACACACACACACACACACACACAAACAAAACTCTAAGGGTTAATATGTCCTTTTATTGCTGTAATAAAGATAGATCAACCAGTTGCTGCTTTATTCTGAGGGATCAGGTGATGTGTTCAAGTTCTCATTTTGTCATCCTTCACACGGTCACAAGAATGCTTTGTGGACTATATATTTTTCATCTGCATAGGGAGGTTGGTTGGGTGGTAGATGAGTCAAACAACACAGGACTTTCACCCAGGAGACCAGGGATCGTGTCCCACATGTCACGTTTCCTAAACACAACCATCCCTTTTTGTTTTCCTAAACCCAACCGTCCCGTTATTGTTTTCCTGAATCCAACCGTCCCGTTCTTCCGCGTGTCATGGAAACGCAAGCCCACCCACGACCTTTTCCTTAACTGCGTCAAAAGTGACGGCAATAGTCCTGACCAAGCACGTTTAGATAAAGCGTGTTTAGATCTGACGCTAAAGGAGACTTTTATCGTGTCCGTATTTTACCCGATGGGTGTGAGAATCTGTTGGTATTTCACCAGAAACTTAGTGGTTGAAACATTGGTCTTGTAGTGAAAGATGTTTACGAGCCAAATGAAAGGAGAATGAGTTGCTTTGAATGCAAGATTTAATGATTTACAAGTATGATGAGTTGGGAGTCTTGAGAGTTTAGAGACACTGCACCGTACTACTGATAATAGTACCATAGCGACTAAAAAAAACTGTAACTCCGTGATAATAATTCACTCTGTCACAGTGCTACACTCAGAGGGATGACGGCCCCTCCCCCATCCTGCTTTACTTTGCGCTGTTGGTAATGTAATGCTCACTTGTTGCCATGGCGTCCACTGATACTAGAGTGTGTGTGTTGTGTGTGTGTGTGTGTGTGTGAGAGAAGAGAGAGAGAGAGAGAGAGAGAGAGAGAGAGAGAGGCTGGCAGGAATAAAAGAGGGTGATAATTACTGTTGCTGCTGTTTTTGTAGCTTGCCTACTGCTGTTTCCTATTCTGGATAAAAAAAAATAAATAAAAAGACTCTTTTCTTTTACCTTCTGGGGGCTCAAAATGCTCTCTTACCCCCGTCTTTATTTATTTGAAGAAAGAGAAGTGCACCCAGACCTTCCCCCCACCCTCCATCCATCAGCACCCCTCCACCCCGGGAAGGATCCCCGACAATAACACTGTTTAACCCGTTGCTTTCTCAGTGATCCAAAGGAGAAAACCGACAAAGGGCCAGCAACGCTGCGGCCTCATCTGAGACCCATTCAGGGCTGTTCATCATGTGTGTGTGTGTGTGTGTGTGTGTGTGTGTGTGTGTTACTGTTGTACTTCTATCCTTGTGTGGGAACCAATTTGAGTTTTATACTTTTGGAGTGAGAATACTTTTGAAAGAAAGAACATTTTGTCCAGCCTGCCTCTACACAAAAGACTGAAGGGTTCAAGGGATAGTTAGGATTTTTTTTTTGAAGTGTGGTTGTATGAGGTACTTCTCCATAGTCAGAGTATCACCTACAGTAGATGGCGGTCGACACGCCTGCAGTTCGGAGACGCAGACAGAAGTCCAACACAGAAGCTGAAGACTTGACTTGGACTTGTGTCAAATGGCTTCAGACTCGACTTTACTGTAATAGACCTCGAAATGACATGAGACTCAACTTGAGACTTGATTAAGACTTGTTTTGGAGGACTTGAGAGTTGACTTGCCACTAAAATACTAACTTAGGGTAAGGGGCCAGTAAAAGCATTATGTCAGTGAGGGTCCTCACAAATATAGAAGTATAAATGTATGTGTTTGTGTATGAGAAGGAGGGTGGCGGTGAGCATGGGAAGCTGACAGATGCTTTGAGCATTTATGAATGTATTTGTGCCTATGTGTGTGTGTGTGTGTGTGTGTGTTCTATTGAGCCAATTCAGCATCCTGAATGGAACAAAATGCTCTAAAGAACAGAGGTGAAATGTGTGTGTGTGTGTGTGTGTGTGTGTGTGTGTGTGTGTGTGTGTGTGGGCATAAATATGAGGAGTTCATTTCTATATATCCATTTGAAAGATCACACATCTTTAAACCCTGCGGGTTCTATTCTATTGATTTGGACATATATTGTTTGTTTCATTTTAAGGTCTACTTTTGTTCGGTTGTTGCAGCCTGTGACTTCAGTATAAAAATGTTGTTGTTTCATATTGTGAATTTGATTCCTGGTGAAGGTCCATGACGAAACGTATCAATAGTAAACTCCGAGCTGACAGTGTGTGGGGATTGAACCCTTTTCTATCACGTGATTTAAATTTCTCACTCACCTGTTTACCAACGGTGAAACGCGACAGTTTCACTACATGTGTTTGTCAAACAACAAGTTTAGTCACCGACAGTTCCTTAAAAAAACATTGTGTAACACTATTGTTTTCATTGCTGTAAACCACTTAACCCTCCTGTTGTCCTCTGGTCAAATTTGAGCCATTTTCAAAAATGTTCTATATCAGAAATTCTGGTTTCTTTCAATCATATTGTAAAAAAAAAAAAATGGTGGATGGTTCTGTACGACGCACTTCACAAGTAAACAAAAAGATCAGTTTACTACTTTCATTGAATTTGGGTGTGTAATTCAATTTTATGGCATTTGAAGAAAAAAATTGACAAAAGAACTTTGGAAAAAGAGACCAAGAGACAAAAACATCAAGGGAAAAAAGTGACAAAAATGTTGGAGAAAGCTTCAAAAACGTAGTTAAAAACAACAAAAATGTCTTTAAAAAAACGCAGAAAACAATCGACAAAGAACTTCGGTAAAAGGGACAAAAACATAGAGAAAAAAAAAAGTAACAGAAATGTTGGAGAGAGCTTCAAAAACGTGGTTAAAAACCACGACAAAAATGTCTTTAAAAAAAAACGCAGGAAAAAAAAAAAAGAACTTTGTAAAAAATGACAAAAAGTGTCTTGCGGTTTTAATTTGAATATTCTGACCCAGAAAAACTAAAAGTTGCATCTGGCATGGTCGACGGGAAGACAACACAAGGGTTAATAGGCACTTTATGTTTGAATGTGTTATGTGATTGTCTACAGAAGATGTGTCACAGTTCATATCCTACTATATATGTGCATGTGCAAGTGTTTTTTTATTTGCAAGTGTGAGCGTGTCTGCGTGGGTTCAGTCGGAAACAGGGAAGCGTCTCAGGAGGCAGGAAACATGCAGAAGCAGCAGACTGGTACCTGGAGTTTGCCATCATGATTTATGTGCAGAGAAGACAACGTTCGGTAACACTTTACTTGAAGGTATCTACATAAGAGTGACATGACACTGTCATGTCACTGTCATGACACATGAACCCTAACACTAACCCTAACTCTACCTCTAACTCTAATGACTTTTTAACCCAAATCTAACCCTAACCCTAACCCTAACCCTAACTCTATCTCTATCTCTAACCCTAACGCTGACCCTAACTCTATCTCTATCTCTAACTCTAACTCTAACCCTAACTTGTCATGACAAAAACCGAATGACTTACTAAAAGAAGCGTTGTCATAAACATTTAGGACTTGTTTATAATGTTTATGACACGTTCATGACAGTGTCATGTCACTCACATATGTAGATACTTTCAAGTAAAGTGTAACCCAACTTTTAAACAGTAGACCAGCTGTCGACTCTGGAGACGGTAAAACTCAGACACATCATCGACGTTTAAACCACAGAAGAACATAATTGAGACATTCTTATTTTTCTCTATCTATCTATCTATCTATCTATCTATCTATCTATCTATCTATCTATCTATCTATCTATCTATCTATCTATCTATCTATCTATCTATATCTGCTCTGTAGCCAACATCCATGTAATGTGAGAAAATATTTTGTATTGTATTTGTTTGGATCAATGTCACCTGATGTATGTGTAACCTTCTGGCGTATTATACCAAATTGCTCTTGTAGGGTTCAAAACCTTCTAATTTTAAAATTCCTGCTTGTTTTGGTTTCACAAACCCAGAAAGAATATATATATACATATACACACACATATATATATATATATATATATATATATATATATATATATATATATATATATATATATATATATATATATATACATATACACATATATATATATACACATATATATATATATATATACATATACACACATATATATATATATATATATATATATATATATATATATATATATATATATACTTTTCTCATCTCTGCTTGGGCCAATTAATCTATATGAAAACATTACCAATATGCAACATGTCAGCGGAAAACTGAAATAATGAACACAGGGACCCTTTTGAAGACGTGCCCTCCACATTAGAAAATGAAGGCAGGGCCCACTGTTATCATGTCAGTTGATATGGTGCTTAAGTGGTGCATATTCCTGAACAATTTCTTTTTTATTAAATTAGCGTAGTTAGAACACAGTAAGTCTGGGGTTTTGGGGTCCCAAAGCAGTTCTTACAGTAAGAGCAAGAGCATGTAATAATGACACAAAAATCGTTAGTTTACTGTAAAAGATTTCCGTCAAAAGGATACATTTGCCTGCAAAGTTTGCGCGTTTGAGGTCAAGTTACTATCCTTTTTATATGTGTAAATCCATATTCATCACTTTAAGTCACTCACTTGGTTGCTCCAGAGCTTTCAGCCACACCTCCTGGCCTTCATCAGCAGATCGTGTTGGCTCGGTTGTCATGAAGATCGTTTTAGTTATAATGTAATATTGCATCTCCATGACAACTGAGCCGATGAAGGCCATGAGATGTGGGCGAAAGCTCCAGAAAAGTCAAATTAGTGCTATTTTCCAGGTCAAGAATGAACCTTCGAGCTCATGTGAAAGTCTATTCTGATTTACTTTCAGTTTTAAATAGTAATAGAAACTTACTCTGAGATCTGTTGACTTCATAATGTGGAAAATGGGTGTCTATGTGTGTGTGTGTGTGTGTGTGTGTTTGTGGGTTTAAGCAGGGAGGCACATTTATGACACGTATCTAAGAAGCTGCGTTCAAAGCCATGCAGAATGTTTCAGAGTTCGGGAAGGGGGAGACGCTGAGGAAAACACAGGATCCACAGAGGTCATGTTAAAAAGATTTATTTCAACAACTGTCTGAATCTTGTTGGTTTATTCTCAGTTCGAAGTCCCAAAAAAGTACAAAATAAAACAAAAAAAACAAGTACATCAAAGGATTAGAAATCACATCAATGAAAACCAAGACACATCGTGTTGCTTCTTTTGAAATCAATCCAAGCAATTTTAGTTTTCTCCAATATTTATACACACTCACTGGATTAGTCAGACAAACATCAAAACCTCTCAGTAGCTTTATCTTAACTATCTTTTCTTTTTTTTTTTTTTACAATGACGTATTACGTACGTTTTAAATTTCTGTATGATTTATTTCTTTTTACAAAATACACCAATGCAGGCAGGGGAAGGTGTGTGTGTGTGTATACATATAAGCATGTTTATGTGTTCATCTTTTCACTGTGTGTGTGTCTGCATGTGTGAGTGTATGTGTGTGTGTGTGTATGTGTGTGTGTGTATATGTGTGCTTGTGTGTGTGAGTGTATGTGTGTGTGCGCAGGTAAGAGATAAGGGATAAGGGAGTAGAGTGACAGCAACAATGGGGGAGTGTAAGGGGGGGGTTGCAAGGCGGCGGCAGGGAGAGGTTTGTGGGAGGGGGTTTTACTTTCAGCAGGGGCAGTGGCGGCGGCGGCGGCGGTGGTGGTGGTGGTGGTGTACGTTTTTTTTTTTTTTTTGCAGCGGCCCGGGCCGCTTGGTGGCAGTGTTGCCGTGTTGGAGACAGTTGCAGACTGGGTTTGGCTGGCTGGTACGTTGACAGGCTGGCTGGTTGGTTGGTTGGTTGGTTGGTTGGTAGACCGGTTAGGCGCACTCGGCAGCGGGCGGACGGAGAGCAGTGGGAGATTCGGGGGCTCCCGTTGCCAGGGGCACCTTGGCGTTTGTCGGTGTTGTGTTGTCAGGTTGTTGGGTTGGGGGTAGGGGGTTGTTTTTGCTTTGTTCTCACATCATGTTGTTCTGCAGTGAGTTTACCTCCGAGGAGTTCTCCTCGCCCAGGACCTTGTGGTTCTCGTGTTTGGGGGTCAGAGAGTTGTGGATGTTGAGGGAGTCGTCCTCCTTGGGTGGGGCCTTCACCGGGTCCTCAAGCTTGTTCTGGGAATTAGGATCATCCTGCCCAGGGAGGGGTAGGGGCAGAAAATACAGTTAGAATCACAACACCTTTCACTTTCCTGTTCAGCTGTAACTTTGACCCTGCAGATTGGTGGACAACTTTACAATTGAATTCTCTTTAAGCCTCTGCAGCAAATTCGGACCAACCCATCAGAACTGGATCCCCTCAAAGACTACGTTCATCTTTGTGAAAGGCAAAGACAACAAGCAGCCTTTTATCCCAAGGAATTACATCTCTACTGGACAATTCTGCACATCGCAATTTACGTCCAACGTCAACATTCAGCGTTGAACGTACGCTAAATCAGTAATTAGCCAATAATCTCTGAGCTGGCTACTGAACAACCACGTCAGCTAACGTTTTTTGACACTTATTACCATGATGGAACTGAACCTGACACTTTATAAGTCACAGTAGTAACGACCAGTTTGACACAATGTCGTAACATTCAGCAATTTGAGTTGCTTACGTTTCAATTTGGGTTCTAAACGTCTTCTCTGGGGACTACCAACGTTAAACTTCACAACCGCACTCCTGCTCTCCCTCTGACAGATCAGATAAAGACTCAGCCAAAGGCGGGAGTCTGGCACAACCATCTCCAATTGGCCAAAACTACGTTTCTGTTAACCCTTTCCTGGACTGGGTTACAGATGCATGGCATTTGTGACAGCGACACAGGACATTAAACTTGTTTCAAGCCCTTTGAACCTGTAATTGTTTGTCCTCTGTCACTAACAGACAAGTACACAAACTCTAACTTGAAGCACTAAAATTGATTTAATTTGAATTAATTAGTTTTTTATTATAATAATTTTTAGGGGGGCTGAGATTAAATTTAGCTTGAGCCCCCCTAAAAAGGGTCTAAAATCACCAATGGGAAGTAGTCTGTCATTTATGTAGCGAGCAGAAGGTAAAGTGTAGTGTGTCTGGTTTTCATGCAAAAGATTAAAGTTCACATTCCGTCACAGACCTGCAATTATCATTTGTCCTTTGATTAACTCTTTCCACAATGTTTTTCTTACAGAAAACCAAGAGTTGTAGTTGTCTAACCCTAATCATACCTCAACCATTGTTTATTTACCATAACCATGTTCTTTCCCTAACCTTAACCCTACCGTAGTTGCCATGTGCAGATATTGTAAGTATACGGTATACATAAGAACTAAAAAAAACTATAGCATTTGACATAAAAATCGTTGTCATTGTGCATAATCTTGTGTTTTGCAGAATCGTCCAACATAGACATCCTTGGCTGGAGAAAACAAAGATGAACTTAGGCCCAGTATGCTTTTAAAGAATCCCAGAGCTTTGGAGTTGTCTTTTATTTCATGCACTCCAATGGATTTTCATGTTCCACCTTCATGCTTTAAAGAACCACGCCGGTGTGTTTGCAAGTTTTAGCTCCTTCACTACAACTACTTTTACATTTTTGCTGACCTTTTTCTGAACGCTCCAGGTACAACCTTGCAGTTTTATTCCTGTTATTCCAGGTAGCTATTGGGTTCTATTCATTTCTGTACAAGTGTGGAAATCAATAAGCAGACTCTTGAAACATGCTTGAGTTTTGTATTCCATTACAGCGAGCGAAAAAGGCCTTTTTTTTTTGTCAAAGTGAGAAAAACACGTGTTACTACTAATATTAATGATGGCTGGATTCCATTTAGCTCAGGGGTGTCAAACTCAACTTCATAAAGGGCCACACTGGAAAATAAGAATCACATCAAGGGCCAGACATGTTTACTTTATTGATATGCTTTTATTTAACCGAAAAAGTCAAATATCTTTGACTGTATTATTGCATGTGTCATATAGTCTTCCCACTTACAGTTTGGTTGACATAAAGTCCTAAAGAAGTCAGGGAAAAGTTCCTCAGCCATCAAAGAAAAAAAGCGTCCATAAACGTCGGAAAAAGTGACAAAAACAGCTGGAAAAAGTGGCAAAAACGTCGTCAAAAGTGACAAAAACGTTGGCAAAAGTGACAAAAACGTTGGCAAAAGTGACAAAAACGTTGGCAAAAGTGACAAAAACCTTGGCAAAAGTGACAAAAACTTTGGCAAAAGTGACAATAACGTCAGAAAAGTTAGAATTTGTCAACAAAAAATGACAACAACGTCAGAAAAAGCGACAACAACTAGGTGGGCCAAAAATTTATTATGAACCTAAATTGATATGCGGGCTGGAACATAATCTGCCAGGGGCCGGATTTGGCCCGCGGGCCTTGAGTTTGACACATGTGATTAAACTGCTTCAGTTTCAGGGTCCTGGTATTCAATATGTTGGCTCGCTGTCACAGCTTATTGGGACACTTTAATAGAACAGAGCGATCGTCAATGTTATTAGTAACACCTGGGCTTTTTTACTATGACAAGTCAAAATGTCCGCTGTGAAAATGACCTACAGTAAAACTTTTACATACAGTAATGTCACAAACATCAGCTCAAACTTGACGTTTTGACTCAACTCAAGCGAGTTTCGAGAGTTGGCTAATAGAATTTCAAACTGTAGAAAGGAGCAGGAACTAATTGATACCTGGAATTGTTGAAAATGTAACTCTCTAAAAGACAGCAGCGTTGTTTGTTGATGTAAACTATATTCAATTTGTAGAAAAAAAGGGCTAAAACCAGGTCTTTTAGACAATGCCAGAATGCAGCAAAATTCCATTAAATATTCAACATAAACAAACTGCGGCTACTTATTGCAACTTCAAGCAAACCCCAGTTTCAGTAGCAGCCATTTCAGTGGTGTGGAGGCTCCACTGTTTGCTCATCGTGCTCGACTGGCATGTCATGTTTGGTTGAGGAGACAAGTGAGGTGAGCTGCATGAGCGACACAACCACCACCACCACCCCCTCCCCCTCTTTCAGGCAACCCAGGAAGCACATGCACATCCACATGCAAGACCCTGACATTAACTCCCCGTGTGAACAGTAATGATCGCTCATGCAGAACGCCTCGTCTCCTTCCTGCTTCACCTCCTCCTCGTCATTTATTGTCCCAAAAAGAAAACAAAGAGACGAATAAACTCTCCACTCTGGCTGATTATCTGTGGGTACCACCGTCATACATAACCAAGCAGTCACTGGGGTGGGGGCATGTTTTAAGAGGTTTCAATTCAATTAATCTGAAGTTAATTAAGCTCAGAGGGAAGAAATTGATTGTGGAGTCCATTTTAGCTCTGTTTTTTCCAGCCTCTTATCCCCATTAATATTGCATGGCATCATCGACCCTGATGCACTGAGGCATCCTGGGGTGCCTCGTAGTCACACACACACACACACACACACACACACACAAGCTGAGTATAGTGAGATAGACACATTCATTCAGACACACAGGTTGGCAGATTCACACATGCGCGCACACACACACACACACACACACACACACACACACACACACACACACACACACACACACACACACACACACACACACACACACATCAAATTCCAGACCCTGGGGCCTGTGCCATTTACAACCACACCCTGATTAAATGTTTGCGTTTGAATTCAATGGCACTTTTAGAAAGGAAGAGCAGTGAGAGCATTTACCCGCTGGCTGTTGGCCTAGATAGTAACTTCAGGCAGGACGTGTGGATACGTCACTTCCATGGTTACGGGATAGGGGCCCTCTGTCCTCCCGTCAGCGTGAAACTGGAAAATGTTTGGTTGTTTGTTGGATTTCATTGTTGTGCATGGGTGAAGAGGGGGAGCGGGCAGTGGTTGGGAGGCACAGAGCCACGAGGACTTTAGAGCGGGTGTCATTTTGGGGGGAGTAGGAACAGAGATAAACAGGGTTCTGATGGTGATGATGATGATGATGATGATGGCACACGGACAGTTCCTAATGTCCTTTTGTCTTTTAGTGGGCGGGTAAGAGTGGGCTGTACGTTTGCTTTAAGGTGCTTCATGACCTACTTCAGCATCAGGAAATGATTGCCGTGCTAATTTCAAGACAGAATTATCGTCACTGCTGCATTTGAGAGGAGAGACACAAGAGAAGCTTTTGGAATTCATACCAAATGGGGAAAATACCTTCCCAAATAACTTAACCCACTTAAAGCCCCTCTGTGTAGATTGTTTTATTGATTAAAGCAACTTTTAAATAATTGTGAGGGCATACGTTGGGTGTTTGTAGAAAAAATTGTGTTCGTCTCTCTATGTCTCTGGCATAAACTTCAGATTAAGATAGTTGCATTGGTATGTGTGTGTGTGTGTATGTGTGTGTGTGTGTGTGTGAGTTAATATTAACCTGCCTTCGTGCGTGTGTCTACATATGTTTTTTTTTTCCTCTGAGTATATAAAGCATGTGTCTACATTTGTGTTCTACATTCAAAGTTACGTTTCAAAATGGAAAGAAAAGAATGTGAGATCACTGCCACGTTGTGGGACTGACAAAGCCCAGTATTAGAAAACAATGACAAGCAAAAAAGACAAAAATAATAAAAAATGTTTACAGTACTTTCTGTTCTCACTGTATAAAGGATCATATAACAATATTTAAATAAAAGGGACAATTAGCTTATTTTTAAATGTACAGTTCTACTGCACGCCTACAGCATTTGGACTTCAGGGTCAATTCAGTGTTGATCGGTCAGTCTGAAAGCTGATTCAGTCGATGGAAATGAAATTGCTTAAAAGTTACGACCAGCTCTGCCATGTCAATTCATTTTCTGTGTTGAATTTATTTAGTGGTGACAGGAAACAATTCTATTTCAACGTTTGCTGCGGAGGAAACAGTGTGGCTGGACTCTGCTGAATTACTGTGGAGGGGAAGATTGAGGACAAGAGGGTTCAATCTACCGCAGTGAATGAAACACAAAGCATCCTATTACTGCAGGGAAACACAAGTGCTTTTTGTGTTATTGTTCAGAAACGATTGATGTGTTTTCTGTGCTGGCTTTATATACGCAAGATGTCTGTGTGCATGCACTGTTTTTCCTACATGGCCATCTTTCAGTGTTTGTGTATGGTTCAATTTATCTGTAATATGCAGCCTTTTGTGTTTGTGTTTGTGTGTGTGTGTGTGTGTGGGTGCGTGCACGCGTGTGTCTGTCTGGACGTGTAACAAGGACTTTACAAGATCTAGATTTGTTTGTGATTGGGTTTGGATTTTACCTCAGGCTCTACATCCTTAATGTGTGTTAAAGGGGCGATTTCACACAATGTTCATGGCTTTTATCTCTTCAGGGGCTTGCATGTAACTCTCTGTCCTTTTGGGGGACAGGTTGCATTGCAAAAAATATATATAATAATAAAAAAAAACATAAATTGATACTTTTCTGAGAATATAATCCACGTTAGTGTTTGTTTCCATCCTTTTGAACATTAAGTCTAGTCAAGTAATTCCTAGATCACATTACACGACTTTAGCCCTGTTGTGTGAACAGCACAGAAATCTGACAGCTTTGAAAGTCGTGTAGTGTGAACTTAACCTAATGAGTTAAGTCAGGTGACATGATGTGTGTGGATCTGTCTCGTGTCATGCCTTCCTGACTGACGATATATTTTTTGTTTTTATTTTTTTGGTGGGGCGGGGTAAGACTCAGATTGATCCACTGAGAGTTGAGAGAGGGTGATTGACAGGGCCACAGTAACAATGAGAGAGCTGTTTGGGAGGGTGAGAGACGGGGGCGGGACTTTCTGACATTTCGGGATTTGGTCTTACCTCACAGTCGGACTCCTCTTTGGTCTTACACTCCCAGGTGTATCTGCTCATGGTTTTCTGAGGGGAGGGGGATGGGGCAAAGGGTTATACTCCTCGAAACCATACAAGGCATCCTCAGAGAGAGACAGGTAGAGACGGACAGAGGAAGAGGGAGGATGAGGAGAGACGGATCGAAGTGGACGGAAAGAAAGAAGATGAGTGGGAGACGATACAGAGAGATAACGTAGCCAGAGAGATGGAGAGAGAAAGAGGAGGCGGACAGGAAGAGATAGAAACAGACAGATAAAATAGACAGAGAGAGAGAGATCGAGTGCTGGAGACAGAGAGCAATCGTAGGAGAAACTTCCTTTCAGACGCCAGCCGATACTCCCAGCTGGCTACGGTATCTCTGAGGTAGACACAGACTCTCTGGTGCTGCCTGGCTCTTATTCTGTATGAGCCCATGTAGTAAATACAGGTTGGGTTATTTCAGGTACGGTGTCTCCAGCGTTGTGTCACAGACACCGGGCTATTAGTTTGGAAGGGAATTGAGGTTATTTGATTTTATTAGTGGGTGTGTTTTAGGGGAAATTGGTGAGTTGGTATGGGTTTTGGTTTGGGGAAGCCTACTGTACATGTCTATGTGAGTTTTGTACGTGGTTGGAACATTAATGGAGGATAAACCTGGGCTGAATAGTAGTTGGAAATCTGGCTGTTTTAGGCTAAATGGATGGACAAAGTGGAAGGCAGAGTGCGCTTCATCTGGACCCTGCAGATAATGCCAAGAGAGGTTGTCAGTCACAGAGTCAGTCACACCAAGTACATGTTTTTTTATGACTTTACTTTAACGGACTTGACTCATTTGTCACTAGGGTTGGGGTTTGATACTGGAGCGTGCCTATGTTCCCAAATTTCCAAGAATTGTTTTTCACTGAAGATTAGTCCCTATGTTCCCACAGCCCTATGTTCCCACATTTCTAAGATGTTTTTCAAACTAAGGCCCTATGTTCCCACATTTAGAACCCTAACCACTAACCCTAACCCTAACATAAGGCCTAATTTTGTGGGAAAATGTGGGAACATAGGGCTGTGGGACCATTGGGCTGTGGGAACATAGGGCTGTGGGACCATTGGGCTGTCAGAACATAGGGCTGACCCCTTCAATGCAATATGACTGAATCTTAATCATTTATCCAATCCGCTTATTTAATCAGAATCCCTTGTCTAATCTATTTAGGTTCAGCTTTCAACATTTGAAAGTAGTAACTAAAGTTATAAAGAGCTAAATCAAACACTTCAGATTGATCAACTAACTTGTACACACCTTATTTTCACTTGCTCCAGATGCTGAAGGTCCAGATTCAGCTCTATAAGACTATAAACATTAGCAAACTAGAAGATTCAGACTACTGAAATTGATGGGAAGCAATCGTTTGACAAGAGGAAACTCACTACTCTGTTAATCTTGTTGGACTGCAAAAAGATTGCAGAGTGGCGCAACAGAGTGATGCTTCTCTCTTTTGCAATATAGATTTTGAGTATAGACACCGGCAAATAAAATAGACAAAAGGCAATGTTCACTTTGATATTTTAAAAAGTTACGGAATTAATGTTAATCGGTTAGCATATGGCTTATATAGTACCAGTGAAAGCAGTGTCAAATAAAAAAAAGAATACGCCTACAGCTATGTGAATAATATTTGTATATTACTTTTTGCTAACATAAAATAGCAAGATAAGGTAAAACATTTGACAGACTATTTTAGCCTCGCAGTTTAGCTAATTTTGCCAAATTGAAACCAGATCCAAATTGTACCTCGCATCAGAACCCAACCCTGTTTGTAACTTAAAGGTAGCCTGTGCAATTTTCGTGTGAACAAAGTTAGGTTTGAATTCTCATTAAACATACTAAGTGTATCCGTGATGCCTAACAAACGCCTCATTTCCTTCCTCATAGAACATTTGTCAATCTGATTGTCATTCATATTTTTTCGTAACCTTCATTGTTTACATCCATGTTTGCTAGCTTGCAGTTGTCTTCCTTGCCTTTTCTGATGATTCATTGGTACATTTCTTGACACATTACTGCCACCAACTGTCAATCCGTGGCATAGCAGGAAACTGGCAGCGTGAATATGTACTGACTTGCACAAATGCTTGGCGTCTGCATGTGCATCCTACTGTTAAACTACCTTTAAGTGTGCTAAAACAAACCATTTAAAGTATTTACAATTACTATTCAATCCAGAGGATGAGTGGGGGATTTGGGCGGGGGGGCTTATGAAATGTAGGTGGTGTTGAGTTAGGAAGTTGACATTTTAGAGATACTGTTTGGAGGTGATGATGGATGTTTTTTTTTTATTACTGTTTTGGGATTTTTAGTCGGTCAGGGTAGTGAAAATGGTATTTGGTTGTGGTTAAAATGAGTGGGTGAGACACTTGCTTCTAAAGAAATGAGATGTCTAAAACGGTTGAGCTAGCGGGAAAGAAATCAGAGTTACAGAGTAACAACTAAAGTTGCTGAAGCTTTACAAGTGAACTAAACTACTGATTGAGTTGTTAGAGGGTGGTACCACATCTTTACAAAGACTCAACAAAACAAATCAAACTCTACCTCGGTTGTAGCACTAGAACTACCCATGCTGCTACAACGTTAGCATTGCCGCTGATAGCTACCCATGCTTCAGTTAGCGAGGCACCTGCCGGCTGTCTGCTGCCACCTGGCAGGCAGCCGCGGGGCCGTTGCATCTCAGATGTTTATCCTGATAACCCCCTACCATTTCGCACAAATGTCCCACACGTTTAGCTTACCTGTTTGAGACACCAATCCTCCCCCCGCCTCCCCCCCCTGAAAACAACAAAACACTTTTGATCCCCCCACCCATTTTCAGGATAAACAAGTAAAGCAGACATTTCGTTATAAGTACAGATTTGTTAACAGATAGCGAAGCAAAGCTGCCGTGGCTGACATGGCCACAGGGTGGCGCATGCTAGCGACATAGCCGGGATGCCGTGACACACCGATGCAAGAGGTGATTAGAGAGACAATCAGGTTAGACAGAGACAGGGTTGGGGGTCACGGGCGGTAATTGTGGGAGTTTTCTCTTAAAGGGGTCAAGTCAAAGCCACGGCGGCTTTCTGTCGGCACTGTGAGAACTGTCCATAAATGTTCAGTCTGCATGGTTTCGGGGGGGAATTTAACCTCTACCCTTGGCTGTGTTAATGCCCCCTGATTCACCCACTGAGCTGATTTGTGCTTCATCTTCTTTTGTCAGCACGCAATTAAGCTTTTCTTGGACACTGTTCAGTCAAAATGAATTAGTGGAGTGTTGTGTAACACGTCTAAAATAACTAGTTGAGATTTAACACTTGATTTTACAGACATTCATTGTGTGTGTGTGCGTGCGCGTGTGTGCGTGCGTGTTGCTGTCACCTTCAAAATGAGATCAATACGCTATAAACCAGAGGAACTAAATCAATAAACACAATGAAACTAGGAGGCTCAACAGCCATCAGTTGTTGGCTCAGTCTCTGCTTGCGCCTGTGCCTTTTTCTATCTCGTCTACATTCTAGTATAAGTCATTTGTTGTAAATTGGCTAAACATGCGCCAATTGGTGCTATGTATAAATATATAAAGATCCATGGATTGAAAAAAAGTTATATGCGTTATGTAGAATGTTTATGTAACGGTATCAATAAATCAATCAAAATGCACGACGGCCGTGTCTGAAATATGCGTGCTTCTGTACATCCTAAGGGTTGTTTTTTTTCTCATCCCCTCGGACTTGTATTTGCCACTTTGTGAAAACTCCCGCCACCCTCCTCGCACTTGGACCCCGCCCATCCCCCCCCCCCTCCTTAGCGTTGCACACCTCGGAGTATCTGAGAATACTCATGCCCATGCATTAGGGGACGGGCAGGGAGGAGGGGGGGAGGAGGGGGCCCGGGCAGGGGTTTGCGGGGGGGAGATGCAGAAAAAAGGGGTGAGAGAGAGAGGCGAGAACCACGTTACCTGACAGATAATGTTATCATAGTAAGCCAATGCACGGGCATGAGGGACGTTAGGAGGGGTGTCGCACAGTTTCCTTACATTTGGGTGGGAGCCCTCAGCGATGGTGGACAGCGAGAAATTATCATTGTGCTGCTCCGATGAAGGCCGGTACTTACTGCTGGGTGTCGGAGGATGGAAGGTGGGGTGGGGAGGAGGATGTGGAAAGGAAGATGGAGGAAGGGGCGAGGTAACAGAGAGGAAGTGTAGAGGAGGAGAAGCGTTTGAAGAGGTCGGAAAAACAGGGAGAGAGAAGATGTGGCGAAATTAAGAAGAAATTCAGAGAGAAGAAAGAGGTGGGAGATTAAAAATGTGAAGTAAGAGAAGAATAAAGGACATTTAGGAGAATGAGACAAGGAAGATTAGAAACAGAGGATCAAATGGAGAGAGAGAGAGAGAGAAGTCAAAAGAAAAAGAAAAAGAGGAGGGTAAAGAGAGTAACAGACGGAAATTTGAGGTGAAAATGAGTTTGGGGAAGATAATAAGAGTACAAGACAGTTTGAGGATTTGAAAAGAATCCAAGAGGAGGAAAAGGAAGGGAGAGGAGGAAGAGGCAGGGGTGGAGTGACATTAACAAGAGGTGATCCACAAGGTGAGAGGAGGAGAAAACACAGTCGAGCAAATCCAAAAGGAAAAAAAACGAAGACACGGGGGAAGAAGAAAAAAAAAGGCAAATGGAGAGTCAGTGATACAAAATGGGACAAAAGGAGAAGAGAGATGGTAGAAAGGACAAACGGGGCAAGAAAAAGGACAAATTTAGGAAAAAGATTACATTGTTGAAGAGAAGACAGACAGAAGGAAAAAAAGGAGGGGGGGGGGAGGAAAAAAGCAAGAAAGCAGCATTAGTCAGACAGCAAGTTCACATCGTCTGTTTGTCAAGTGGCAACAACAGAGACACACATTTTAATCTGTGATGCAACACACTGAGAATAAAAGGTTTCATTTTTTGACTTTCAGAATTTGGTTACCTGGTTCATACACGAGTCCCCAAAGAGGCTGAACTTTGACTCACATTTGACCCACTATTGTCTTGCTGTGACTAACAGGGAGACAAACACGGACTCGGTTTTTATTTTAAACAACACACAGGTTATAAGAGATCTGCTTTTTGCCCACTCAGCTGACAACTGATGAAGATATCGATGCAAGTAATCCTCTTCATGGTGCTTTTAGATTGCTAAAAAAACAAACAAACTGGAGCTGATAATATGCGTTCTGGTGGATCCCAGGTATACTATGTAACATCTGTCCAGGGACTACTGCAGTACAGATGCAGAAAACCTTTTTACATTAAATAGTTCTTCAACATTCTACTGCAACATTGCATGTGCGTTGCCAAATGGCACTAAAACACTAAAAATTAACACAAAATAAAACTTTGGCATTGTATTAGTTTTTGCGTTGAACACCTTTCCTTGTTTCCCCCCCCCCCCTTAATTCTTAACATAAACGTATTGTTGATATGGTGTGATAAGTGATGCTGTGCATAATTTAGTATTTCCTGTCCTTTCCTGTTTGCGTAGTTCTGCATGCTTTAACTGCCACATGCTAGAGGATATGCAGATGTACAAAGCAAACTGTTTATTTAAGTTGGCTTTCAGATAACTTTGGAATGATATATCAAATATCACTTTATCTTTTATAACATGCTCACAGTCACTTACAAATACATATAATTAAATAAAAGCATAATAATAATAATAATAATAGTATTTTATCTACTAGGATGAGATATTACTTGTACCCCTTTTAACTGTAAATTGTATTCTTGGATTTTTATTCTCGTATTAACTGTTATACTGAACTATGATTTTTATTTATGTATCTTATATGGTATTAAATTTGTATTCGTTCATATTTTTATCCCTATTTTGCTCTTTGTTTTTTAATGTTTGATGTTTTGTGTAAAGCACTTTGAGTTGCCTTGTGCTGAAATGTGCTATATAAATAAAATTGCCTTGCCTTGCCTTTAAAACAGACGCATATAAACACAGACTCTTCTATTTATCTTGTCGGGGAAGCTGCGAAATTTGGGAGTTCCCTTTTGACTGAGCTAGACTGAACTCTTTGAATTTCTTCGTCTTTCATCTTCGTCTCCGACTTCTCAAAAGGAATAGAGGTTTGTCTCAGGGACCGAATGAAACGGTGACTTTGACGAGAGTTGTCTTCTCTCTAACGCGCATATCTTCTTTCTCATTCAGGAAACGGCTGTCATTTGCCCCGCACCCATATAAACCTTTACTCGAATGTCTCGTTGTGCTGCTCCTTGCTCATCTTCCCCCGTCATATCTATAGTTAAAGAGGCCGTGATATACTACTTCCTGCCAAAAAGCGCCTGTCTCTCAGATTCCCATGCAAGCTTTCATATTTATATTTCACAACCGCTGTGACGGGGAAATGAAAGACGAGGTAATGACGAGAGAGAGGCAGAAATATGTTCTCCCATCATCACTGATCTGTGATCTCAAAGTCTAGCACCAGAATCCAGCTTGGGACCTCTCACTCTGCTTCTTTTTTTTCTCTCCTGTGGATACAAATTAGCAGGTACCAAGAAATTGTCCCACATGTAACACCTGCAAAATGGCGACTTGTTTTTAGACTGGTTTTTATACAGATTAAGGCAAGGCGGCTTTATTTGTATAGCACATTTCAGCAACAGGGCAATTCAAAGTGCTTTACATAAAACATTAAAGAGCAGTTAGAAGACAATTAAAAACAATTTAAAAACATTAATAAACAAATTAAAAACATTAAAAGACAAGAATAAAATTGATAGTGCAGTATAAGAAAAAAAGTTACAGTGCAGTATAAGAAATTAAAGTTAATGAAATCGATTATTTAAAGAAAAGCAACATCAAAAAGATAGGTCTTTAGCTTAGATTTAAAAGAACTGAGAGTTGCAGCGGACCTACAGGTTTCTGGGAGTTTGTTCCAGATATGTGGAGCATAAAAACTGAACGCTGCTTCCCCCTGTTTAGTTCTGACTCTGGGGACAACAAGTAGACCTGTCCAAAAAATGGCGACTTGTTTTTAGACTGGTTTTTATACAGATTAAACCAACAAGATATATGTTACTGAGTTGTAGAGGTGCTGGTAGGTGTGTTTATTTCATTCCTTTGGACAGAGCTAGGCCAGCTGTTTCAGAGTTAAGTCAACCGGCTGCTAGTCTCGCATTGCCAGACCTTCCTCTGGTGAGTCCACACAGCATTCCGGGACGGGAGAAAAACGTGCTCTGGTTTATTTTTTTCTTCTTTGTAATATGGACCATTTTTTTACGTGTCTGAAATAAAGCAAATAATAATATTGGCATTTCTTTAAACCAATCACAATCGTCTTGGGCGGCGCTAAGTGCCGGACGGAGCCACGGTGCCGCTGCAAAATAGCCCCGGGAAGGAACTTGTTTTGGTGGAACGTGTGTACGTTCAAAGGTGTTTTTTAGTCGTGCAACAGAAAACTCAGATTGGACAGATAGTCTAGCTAGCTGTCTGGATTTACCCTGCAGAGATCTGAGGAGCAGTTAACCATAGTCCTCAGAAATCCACCGCAGGTTAGAATGCCAACACAAAGAAAGCGGAAGGTAACGGATATTGTTAGGTTGTAAAAAGTTAAAACCATGCTTATGTTTTGAAAACATTGTTTAATGGGGCCTGCAGCTAAATCTAATCAAGTAACTACACTAATCAGCATTTGTCTGGCTCACACCTTCTCTAGCTTCTAGAGAATCATCAGGTCAGTCATTTAGCATACAGGAGAAAGCTCCTTGTCTCCACACATGGAGATCTATTGTATCTGTTTTTGGGGAGCCACCCCCTGTTGGGCCAGACTTGTTTAGAACAAAGAAAATGTGTATCTCTGTAAACTTGAATATAATCAGTACTACCATGATAAATGACCTTTGTCTGTGAACTGGAGCAAACTGGAAATCAGAGGTGTGTCCTTAACCTGAGGGACATATAACTCGGATCCTGAGAGAGATTCGGGGCTTCAATCTGTGACCCCGCAAGGGATGCATGTTGAAGTCGGCTGTTTACAGCGTATTGTTTTGTCATGTCGCATGGCTGCAAACTGTGACCCGACAGGGGAAGCATGTTTTGCAGTCTGCTGCTGGCAGTGTTTTATGTTTGATTGTGTTTTGACTGTCGTTTTCATCGTGGTGTTTTATTAAACCTTTTGCTTAACTTTCAATTCGAACCCAGCCTCTCCTTCGTCCTCAGAAATCTAAGTGACACGTCTTTTAGAGATTTTCTTACAATATCCCACGGAAAAGAGGGACATACGGCAGAATTTCCGGCGGCAACGGACATTCGGACACTGAGGGAATGAGTCGTTCTAGCTTCTCCGCCATTTGTTTTTTTCTACTCGCTTCCGACGCTTTCAACGGTGTAGTACGACGTCAACTTGGGGCGCATTGCGTATTACGGAGACGATTTCAAGTGCCAGTGTGAAGGCGGCGTAAACCTAAACAAATCTTAACCGCAGCGTAGTCACATCAGAAAACTGTGATTTGTAGCGCTTTTTAAAGGCACGGACACAACATGTCGTCCTGGCGATAGGGGCGTCAGGTCAGAATACGCTCTAGAGCAGTGTTTCTCAAATGGGGGTACGTGTACTCCTAGGGGTACTTTGGAGGACTGCAGGGGGTATGTGAGATATCTAACAAAATGTTTAATAGTTACAAGGCTGTTGTCCACAACATTGTTCCTCTTTATGTAGAATTCTTTTTTTTTTCTACCAAAAATGTGACATTTGTGTCTCCTTCTTTGGACCTAATCTTCCTTCCTTCTACTTTTTACAAGTTTCTCGCTTTTTTCTTCTTATGTCACTGTTTTTGAAGTTTTTGATATTATTTTGACCTATTCTTGCCTTCCTTCCTTCCTTCTTTCTACCATCTTTTTCCAATTCTTTTGTCTTTTTTACAGTTTTTGTCTCTTTTTCTCATTAACATTTAAATGTTTTTTTTCAGTTACAAGGCTGTTGTTTAGTAAATCTATCGCTGACAGCGCTGTACTGTTCAGAACAATATAAAATATAGACTTTTTTTTCTACCGAAAATGATTATCGCTGGTGAGGGGGTACACGGCTTAAAGAAACAATTCAAAAGGGGTACATTATTGAAAAAAGTTTGAGAACCACTGCTCTAGAGGATGTGTATGTGGACCAACGACATATTATACTGAACGTTTACCTAAAGGAGGTAACCAAAATGCCATTACTGTAACAGATAGATGAATAATACAAATGTTGACATGTCTCCATGTTATCCATCTTTTCTTTTCTTCACCCTTTCTCTTTCTTTCTCTCTCCATCTTTGACCAGGATGTTGGGTCGTGTCTCGACTGCGGCAGAGAAACACTGCGACTGTGTGATTACCCACAGCAGATGGGGGTGTGTGGGAGTCTCATGTATTCATGAGCCTTGTCAGCAGTGCGCGTGCACACACACACACACACACACACACACACACACACACACACACACACACACACACACACACACACACACGCTCCTCTGAACGTGTCATGCTGAGCTTTTTTCTCTGTAACTGCCCTTCTCTCTTATTCCTCTTTCTCTCTCTTTTTCTTTCACCTCCTCTCCTCTCCTTTCCTCTCCTCTCCTGCAAGTTTCTCCTTTACTCCCTCGTCCTCCCCCGTTTCATCTTGCCCTTTTATCCTTTTACTCCTCTTATCTGTCATCCCCCTCCTTCTCCTTCCTCTTCGATTTCTTTTAGCCAACCACTTGATGAGGCTGTGTTGTCTCTTTCATACTGGGCCGTGCCGCCACACACACACACACACACCCCCCCCCCTTAGGTCGAACAGCTGTATGTAGGTCAACCCCGCCTCCCCCCTGTGTTTCTCCCTCCCTCCCCCCTCCTGTTCAGACTGCCCTACTTTCAGCTGGATCCAGAGGACCAATGACATCACCCTTTTTCTCCCGTTTTAAATATCTGCTAGCTAGCGTTAAGGCTGCTACTGACTGCACCACTTTTCCTCCTCACCATCATCTTCATCACCATCCATAATCTCCTCCACCATGACTGGCATGATATAACCTTCCCCGTGGAGCTAAAAGTAGTCCCTGTAGCATGAGATCTGGTGTTGAGAATTGGGTCCTTTCGGTTCACATTTGAATCCGCGGCGCTCGGTCGGCGGGCTGCTGATCATGCACGACGGCTCTGTTGCTAGGGAGATCAACGCTAAAACACCGGCACTGCCAAAGCCATGCCGAACCAACACACCACCCCTCCCCCACCCCCACCCCCACACTCCTTTTTTATTTCCAATCCAGTCCTTCAATCTGTTTGTCACTCTCTAGTTTATATTCAGTGCACCTCTCTCTGAGTCTTTATCTCGCTCCATATATTTCACACAGAAATGTGGGGGTTTTGGGTTCTTTTAAGGGCTCTCGAGGTTCCTATGAAGCATTTTTGACTTAAAACAAATTTAATAGATTAAGATATAGACTGTTAGTGAACAGTTTTCAACCTTTTGGCGATCATCATGCAATGCCTGTGATGAATAGTTCGAAAAAAGCAATAAGCCAATTCAATTTACACTGCAAAATATCTCCATCTTGCATGATTCATGTCTATTTTTGAGTCCTAAAAGATTTTCCTTAAACAAGTAAAATAATTTGCTAATATTTTGCTTTAGTTTTGAACCTATTGAAACACACTTTTGTTCTGATTTTCATGGATCAAAAACACCAAGGACATCCTGACCCCCCAGGGGGGGGGGGAGTATGGATAGAAGATGTGCAAATAAATCTACTGTCATTCAAAGGTTTAGTTTTTTTGTTTTTTTTGCCTTGGGTAATAAAACGGGTGCAGACAAACTAAAATGTCTGAAAAGTAAGAAGTTCAATCATATGTCCTCGAGGAAGGCACTGAACCTCTACTGCCTCAATCATTCTTCATTCTTGAGTCGTTCTTGGCTGTAACTGTGAGTTATTGTTGTGGAAAATAATCCCTGTGCTCACGGCTTTCTCTGCTCCTGTGAAGGACACACGCTGTTGTCCTCTCATCTTTCTTCTTTTATGTTTTCCCCAAATCTCAGGCATCCTGTGTTAATGGAACGTCTGTTACTCTGCTGCGAGCTCCTGACGTTTTACAATTCAAGCTTCTTCCCGTCAGTGACGATCATCGTCTTTTTGTTTGTCTATTCATTGCTCATGCCTCGTTCCCACACATCTGAACACATTTTAAATAATCAAGAGTATATTACAAATGTGAAGCAGACTGAAAAGCTGCACTCGGGAAGATTTTAAAAGAAAGAATGCAACTGCTTTCTCGGCTCTGATATGCAACTGAGATGCTGTGATTCTCCACCTGGGGAATGGGTCAATCAAAGTATAAAAAAAGAAAAAAACTACATATATATTTATGTTACAGTTCTATATATATATATATATAGATATATATATACATACACATACAATATTTTTCCTACAGTTAACTATCCATTTTGGTGCCTAAACTTAACTGTCATTGCCGCATGACGCTATTTTTTTCTGGCTAAACCCAACTACCACGGCCCCTGAAAGGACCATCATCTGGCGGTGCCTGTAGCCGGCTCACAGTCACCTATTGGCGGCTAAACAACTGCAGCTGGTAGCCAGAGTCCCGGAGCTCTGTAGCGTCTTAATACAACCAGTATTAATACAACTGCTGCTCGGACTTTATCGTTTGATGGACATGTGTTCACGTTACAGCGCTAGTTGAAAATACTCCTATTTTAGGTATATAATATATGGTCTATTGGTGAAGTAGGATTGATCACTTTGAGGGGGGGGAATACATTTTGTCCCCACCAGGGATGAAAATAATTCAGCAGAGGCAGGACACATCCCCCGAGGAAAATCGCATCATATATATATATATATATATATATATATATATATATATATATATATATATATATATATATACTTTCCCCTCTTTAGAATTGCTGATGATGCATCCCTCAGGCTCTACTTGAAATTCTCTTGGTTGGTATCTAAACTTCAGAGAGAAATGCAGGTGGACTCTAAAACAAAAGTCTCGTAGTCATCTACTACTTTTTTTCTCATCATTTTACCATCTCAACCGTCCAAAGAGGGACAAGAAGAGGAGGAGAAAGACATGTTGGTCCAAGAAGTCAAGATGAGTCCACTTTACATGAGGTTTTCCAAGTAACAAACATTCGTTTGTTATCTACCAGTTGGGGCCACTGCCTCATGCAGATCTGAGACTGCCCTGAACAGAAAAAAAAACAATGCAGTTTCTGTCATTTGTTCAGACATGTAAAAACAGCCCTTGTACTGTACGGTATTAGCCCAAATATAGGATTATATTTCAGATGATACCACTTTAGAAAAATGCTCATACTACCTCTTGACCATTTTGTCATTTAGGTACCTTTTGGAATTTAAGAATGGTTTCCTGTTAAGATTGGGCTCTGATCAACACAAATATGTGCCACGTACTGACTCCATTTATACTTCTGAACTCTCTAAGACTTATTTCTAGACACACATTTATTGAACATCTCTCCCCCCTTTCTCTCTCTCTCTCTCTCTCCCCCCCTTCTCTCCCTCTCCCTCTATCGACCAGTCAGTCTCTGTCGTTTTCTAAACTTCACACTAAACACAAGCCGGGCCAGCAGTTTGGCCCTGAGGCAGTCACAGCCGCAGAAAGAAAATAATTTCTCCTTCAATCTTTAACATTGATGGGAGTAATGCACCGCAGCCGAGACTCAGCGTCTGCTGGCTAACGGATAATAAATCTGCTGCGCCAGACTGCCTTTGAGCAAGGCACTAAAGACTTTACTTTTTAATGTTGTTTGATCGATCTTTTAAAATTAGACAAACGAAGCCTGCAGGAAACGTCACTCAAAAGAGATCTTGACGGATGGAGTTTGGCTTCTATATTTCTTCATCGGGAACGTGCTACTTTGTTGGAAAAAAAGGTCTTACATTTTTCTTTTTTTCCTTGTTCTTGTTAGGATTACTGAAAATAAATGTAGGGAGTAGAGCCTAAGGTATAGCCCCAAAATAGACAAAATACCTATTAGGGCTAGGTATCGTCCAAATATTTTCCATACCGGGACCGATACCAATACCGTGACTTCGATACCGGTTCCTAAACAATACTTTTTTCTGTACCAAAAAAAAAAAGAAATTACAACATTACAGCACAAATCCTTTTATTTATTTTTCAGCTGCTACCACATGAGCCTGTCTATCTGCGTAACGGAGAGTGTTTCCTGCCTGCCTCTACGACATGTAACGCTAAACAGCCAATCACAAACATTATTAGATCTTGGTAGAAGCATGCTGCATGCTTATTGGCTCACTGACGCTGATAAGATTTACTCCTTAGCTATTGAAATTGGGTATTGAATGACGAGGCATTTTTCGAAACTCGATACTTTAGTACTTTGGAGGCAATTCGGTCTGTGCCTAAAAAGTACTGAATTCGGTACCCAGCCCTAATACTCATATATTTTCAGGCTTTTCTTTGTGAACTGGACGCTTCCATTGATGCACGCCATAAATAAATAAAAAAGCAAGATGAAGTACTTCGAGGGCCCTGTCTTGCACCCGGCGCAGCGCAAAACCCGACGCAGGTGTCTTTGCTAGTTTAAGACCGACGCAGTCAATTTCCCGTCCAGCGCCCACGTCGTTTAAATAGGAAATGCACCTGCGCCCATCTGTGCGCCCATGTCTTACAGGGAGGTGTGTTCAGGTGAATTCTGGGCGTATTGCTATCTTGAGGCAGCGGGAAGTGATCGCGCCATTGACCAACAAAAACCTGGTCTAAAGTCAATAACGCAGCATTTCTTTGTTTTTTTAACAGCGAATTAGTAAAATGTGCCTAGACTCGTGCACAGCGCGCGCACACTGTGCTTGTTACACACACAGGGAAGCGCATCAGCACACACACATGCAAAAGATTACAAATAAAATATTACGGTGCAAATCCTCCATCATAATAGCAATGCGCCGAGGTACAAACACGCCTGGCTTTTAAAGGGAATGGGAGATGAGACTCTGATTGGTTTATTGCATGTTACGCCAAAAACACACCTATGAATTAATGAAGACACTAAGTACAACCCTTTTGAACCATGCACCCAGCGCACGGACCCTTTATTCTGCCGTGAAACTAGCAAAAGTGGATTTGGACACGCCCTAAACGCACCTGCGCCAGGCGCTTCATGCTGTGTGTTCAGATCGTTAAAATAGGGCCCTGTATCTCTTAGCTCTCGATGGAGCCTCACCTGCGCTTGCGCAGCTTCTTGTTCTCCGTCTTGAGCACGTGGAGCTTCTTGGCGAAGCAGACGACGATCATGAAGAGCAGCAGGACCACCAGAGCCGAGGCGCCCACGGCCAGACACATCACCTGGAACTCGGTCACCACCGAGTCGCAGCGAGCACCCTTGTGCCAGATGTAATCCTGGACGTTACATCTAAAAGAGACAGAGAGAAGAGAGGGAATAAAAGGGACAGAGGATGAAGGGGATAGAGGTGAGAAAGGAGAGGTGATGAGAAAAATTGTACATGGCAGTGGAAAAGTTTGGAAATATAGAGATGTGGCAGAGAGGAATCAGAGAGAGGATGAAAAGATGAGAAGTGTGAAATAAAATGAGCAGTGAGCAGAAAGAGAGAAAGGAAAGAAAGGAAAGAAAGGAAAGAAAGGAAAGAAAGGAAAGAAAGGAAAGAAAATGGGGAGAGAGGAACAAAAGAGAAATGGTTAGTTGGGTAAAACCACGCATCTCCATGAGGCGCTCGGATTCAGTGAATTGTGTGCTGGCATGTCAGTTTAGCCAGGCAACATCTATTTATATTTGGCTTTCAAGTATTATTTAACAGTCATACTGGCTTTAATCAGTCCCTTTTTCCAATTTAGTCTTTTTCTAAACATTAAGTTTCCTTTCTGTTCCTGAATATATTTAACTGCTTTGGTGTGGAGTATTAAAAAAAGCTCTAAAAACTTCCAATGTTTCACAACATGTTACATAAGTCTTTATTGTGAAGTAATCCACCGCAGGCGTGTGAGCAGGATGGAAGAGTCGCTGGCAGGTTTTTGAACGAGGCTTTATTCCAAAAGGATAATATCAACACATTGTGTGTCAGAAAATAGAAAGTCATGAAAAAAAAACAGCCCGGGGCATTTTCCGACTATAAACACACTCACTGTCACACACACACACAGAGACTCTGTCAAACATCATCATAAAAGACATTTGCGTTTATGAGATCTTACACAATGCATATGGGCGTCCATGTGTGGCCGTATATTACGGGCACATATGTAGACGCACACACAGAAAACACACGCAGCTGGCCATCTGAGTCCCAGACTCCCTCCGTAGTCGTTTGGCAGAGTAGGGTTTCCGCCCGGGGACATGAAGGCAGATGGCTTTGTCTACAGACTGTTTGGCGTGTAAAATGGCAAATCTATTTCACCGCTTAACGAGACTTTAACGCTGCTGAGCGACGCTGTCTCACTGTCATATGAGTGGAAGAATGTGTGGCTGTGCGTTATTCTGTCTGCCTGTGTGACCATTGTGTTTCCATTAAAACATACTAGGTTTATGTCATTTAACACCCCTAGAAAAGCTTGTCTTTGCTTACAGGTGCAGTAGGTAAGACTTATTAAACTAACTGTCTGTCATATTTGCTGAAACTAACCCTATGTTCCAGTAGAACTACAGGAAGCAGGTCATTTTAAAAAAAAGATCAGGCTCCTCTGGCACCACCTACAGCCTGTAGTGTGATGGGCAAAAATCCACAGCTCCCTGTTCAGATGCACCAATCAGGGCCAGAAGGGGGGTGTCTAACTGTGTGTCAATTACTGCTCATGCACACGCATTCATTCTCCCTTGTGGGGGGAGGGGCTTAGGAGAACGTTTTGGGCTTTAGCAGAAAGGTGGGAGGGACTGAGAAGTTCACATTTTTTGGCTAAGTCCTGGATCTTCGCAATCCTGCCTAAAGCACCTTTAACTCCAGTGCGTTAACTTATATTACTTTGCTGCGGTGAAGTACAGGTGGACTCCAGGACCCTGCCACATCACTGTGGGGTGTGGTTAAAAGAATCCCTGAAGGGAGAAAAAAATGCAGCATGTTCGCAAACTGAATGAGTTCCCAAAACTTCATAGGCAACCTACCAGAATGCATATAGTTTTGTGACGTTTCATGTTTTCTAACATGCTTACATTCACCCGCTAGCCTAATATGCAAATGTTAGCATGCACATCATCATGCTACCACGCTCTTCATCTCAGAATGCAGCTGAGGCAGTCAGCTCTTCAGCCATTCCTTTAACAGATATCCTGAAGTGATGGGTGGTGTGGAAATTTTGTTGGTGGTGCTCGATGAAAAAAAATTGAATAATTTTCTGGGCACCTTGAAACAAATTTAATCTGAATTATTTTTTATTTCCTTCTGGACTGACGCACCAGCCAACTCTATGGTGACGGAAGCTCAATAATTGTATCTATACAATTTCTACCTTTCCAATGTTTTAAAAGAGTATTCTTCTACATGGATACTTTGTAGTTTCTAGCCAGTATCTCTACCAGGTGTCAGTATTACTTTCATGCTAGCAGTTATTTTGTCAAAGGGGACTTCCAGTTTGAGGTAACCCTTAATGGGTGAGTTGATCCGTAAAGAAAGTCTTGATTGTTTTTCTTTTGGTTATTTTGACCACAGGGCTGTCAAAGTGCCTGACGTAAAAACACAAAGTAAAAGTACAAAACATTACAGATCAGAAGGCTCCTGAAGAGAACAGCTTTAATTAACGGATGACAAAGCAATTAACTGTTCTCCTTCCCTCCCTTTTGTCACACGCGGACATCAGACCAACACACACACACACACGCACACACACACACACACACACACACACACGCACACACACACACACACACACACACACACACACACAACACACGACACACACACACACACACACACACACACACACACGCACACACACACACACACACACACACACACACACACACACACACACACACTAGTATAAAGTGAATGGAGGTGTCTGGGTGTATGGCCGCTCCGGCTACGTTCTCTACATGCTAAACGTGCTCTTTTCACCGACCCACTTCCTGTATCCTTCCTTAATCCTTGACGCTTTTATTTTGCCAGCTGAAGGGAAATGCTGGCAATGAGCCGGGAGACATTTTGAGTGTAGGCATAAGTGGTGAGAAAGAGTGAGAGAGAGGGAGGGATGATGCTCGATATCGCATTTTCAGAGAGAATTCAATGCACTCAACCTCTGAGCAATTCTGCCTTCATGCAAAGAAGAGGTTTATGTAAGTCGGGTTATGGAGGGAGGGATGCAAATAGAGAGTGAGAGACGGAGAGAGGCAAGGAACGAAGAATGCGAGCGAGGATGTGCTGGTCGTCATGACAACCCAGCTGAGTGGCAAAGGGGGAGCAGATGCAGCGCTGACATGTCATTCCATCACACGCACGCATCCCCGCTCAGCCGTCCATGAGGGACACAGCCGTGCTTCAACGGCTAGTTCCCATTTCCTTTCTTTCTTCCTCTCTACTTCCCTCCCTCTCCCCCTCCCCCTCCTCCTCCTCATCCTCTTCTCCCCTGCTGCTTATCTTCTTGGAAATCTCTTTTCTTATTTACTGGCTCTTTACCTTCCCCATCTTCCCTCCCTCCCTCCCTCCTCCTCGTCTATCTCGGCTCTCCTTCCACCTCCTTCCTCCTGCACTTTGCCTAGCGCCTCCAGCTGAATCATGTCTCTGCTTTCAGTTTGTGCAACTGATATTTTTTTTTTCTCTTTCTTTGACATTAGGAGAAGAAAAAAAACAGCAGTACAAGGTGAAAGTTCTGGTTGGGTTATAGTTGTAAAGAGATGAGAAAACGATTTGGAAAACAAAAACCAACTAGAATTGCTTGTGTATCCAAAGCATGATGTGTTGATGATGTGAGGTTGTACTGAGCTAAATGCTAGCGTCAGCATGCTAACATGCTGTTGCGAAGCAGGTGTACTGTTTACCGTATTGTGTTAGCATGCTAGCATAAGGTTATTAAAGAAGGTTTCGCAGGTATTTGGTAATACATCAAAGTTTTGGACAAATTGAAATTTTAAAGCTCCCATGACATGGTGCTCTTTGGATGCTTTTAGATAGACCTTAGTGGTCCCCTAATACTGTCTCTGAAGTCTCTAGAGGAAAAGTCAGACGACTGTTAAGTGTACTGTGTTAAGTGAGTTTAGCTTGCATCACGTTTTCTGCCTCTGTCTGTCCTATCGTGATGAAGGATGAAATCGCCTGTGTGCCCTTATGTGCCTCTTCTGCGCGATGGTGCCGCTGTGTTTTAATGTGCTTGGTAATGTCTTTTTTTACCGCCGTGCGCTACATTAAAATCAATGCGACACACCTTACAAAAAGCGTGGAGATTGGCAATATGGCTAGGTAAAATGCATGGAAATTGTTGCGCCCAACACTGCTGAAATTTACGGCTATATTTCGATTTCCTTGCTGGAACACCACCTTAACCTGCCATTTTAATTGGCTCGCTTTCGGGTGTGTACTCGAGCTTGCGCAGACATCATCTGCGCAACTGGGTTATAGGTTGCCAGGTTGAGGTGACAAACGGGTTGAAAATTGTATATGGTGTGTGGATTGTCTGAATAGGATGCGTTTTATACAATATCTGGCAACTGGTCAACATTTGACAAATATTGGTCAGATTATTTATAAAGGAGTTTTGGCCATGCAAATAAGAAATAACAAACCGGGAGAGGTCTGGGAGATAGGGCTAAAAAATGGGAGAAAAACGGGAGTGTTGGCAGGTATGGTTCCTTCATTACCATAAACACACACACACACACACACACACACACACACACACACACACACACACACACACACACACACACACACACACACATAGTGTAGTTTATACTGAGCAAATGTCACATACATTGTCCTGCTAGACTTCTAGTCTACATCGACGAAGTTTCACTTCCGGGATTGTTCAGGTGCCGCTAGAAATTTCGGCGGATGTCCCTCATTTTCGGCCGGATGTCCGTTACCTTCCGCTTTCTTTGTGTTGGCGTTCTAAACTCTGGTGGATTTCTGAGGACTATGGTTAACTGCTCCTCAGATCTCTGCAGGGTAAATCCAGACAGCTAGCTAGACTATCTGTCCAATCTGAGTTTTCTGTCACACGACTAAAACAACCTCTGAACGTACACGTTCCACCAAAACAAGTTCCTTCCAGAGGCTATTTTGCAGAGGCACCATCATTGATTCCGGCGCTTAGCACCGCCCTAAACTATTGTGATTGGTTTAAAGAAATGCCAATAAATCAGAGCGTGTTTATCTCCCATCCCAGAATGCTGTGTGGACTAGGCAGACCCTCCTCCGCAGCGCTGTGGAGGAAGGTCTGGCAATGCGAGACTAGAGCACCCCTGATCCAGGACTGTACTGGATCAAGGATAGCACATGGACTCCTTTCTCATCCCCCTGCTCAGCAGCCACTTGATGATTTTGTTTCCCAGATTATTGGTCACAAAGTCAATTTTCTACCATCCGGTGAGTTTGAAGTTCCAACATTCTACCAGTAATGAATTCTATGAGGAGATATTTGACTAAAATGCCAAAGTTCCCTCAATTAGCCAGGCTACAGGGCACCAAATATGTATTAATTTGCAGCTGAAAATAGTCCCCAACAAATCCACAATTTACTCCAGTATGGGTTACCTTTGCCAACACATTTTTGGTTCTGGTCTTTATGTAGGATCTGGTGAAAGTAATAAAAACACAGAATTACACCGGCCTTATCCATTAAGATTTGGAACATAGGTTAAGAAGCTGACACGAGAGGAAAAGGCTCTCAGATGAATTTCGAAATTCGCTGGAAAAAAGCTCACATCCAGGGCAGCTGCACAGAGCAAGAACCAAATTGGAAATGACTCCTCATCAGGAACAAAACAATTTCTACTGTCAAACGTCTTTTCAACGTTAAAAGCATTGATCTGTCTGAGATGAGATGTGTCGACCAGCCTCCCTCGCTCCCACTCCTTCCCTCTATAAAACCTCCCACACGTCCCCCAGGCCTTCCCATTGTGTCCCACAGCACAGTTTTTATTTTCTCCCCAACCCATCATTATCTCCATCACCGCGGCTCACCGCAGCCGCATTTAAAGCGTTGCCACAGCCCGGCAGGAATACAGTAGAATTAGCGCCAGGGCGGCCCGAGCCACATTACAAAGAGCTAACAAATCCTCTCAATATTTACCTGATTAGGCTGGCCCACTGGGGCAGAAAAGGGAGAGGCAGACAGACAGACAGAGTCTTTAATTGAACTAACAGAGGGTGACAATGGTGCAGGTGGGGTTGTGGCCCTCTAATAAGACCCCCTGCTGGTTTTGATGAGGAGTAATGAAGGGTGTGAGACGAGGGGGCTGGAAGGAGAGTGTGCAAGGCTGTCAGTTTAGGGCTAAAGGCCACCAGAGAACAGGCACTGGTGTGTATATTTGGAAACTGAAAATCCAAGGAGTCAATTAACGGCTGCTTAAAACGAGACATAGCATTTCTTAAAGGTCCCATGGCATGACAATTTCACTTTTTTTTAACATTATTATGAGTTTCCCTAGCCTGCCTATGGTCCCCCAGTGGCTAGAAATGGTGATAGGTGTAAACCGAGCCCTGGGTATCCTGCTCCGCCTTTGAGAAAATGAAAGCTCAGATGGCCAATCTGGAATCTTCCCTATATGTCGTCATAAAGGCTCTTATATACTAGATGCAGCCCAGCTGGCGCGTGCAAATGTGACTTCATGGGATCGGCGTGACTATTTATACCCACGCTGGTGCTCGTGACACTAGTTGCAGTCTTCTCCTGAACAGAGGTGGCGCTAATAAGCAAAGGCTACCGACGTTGCTTTTTCTACGGACTAGAAGAAGAAGAAAAAAATAAACAACGGCAGAACTTGCAGCAGCATTGCCGTCAATGCTTCGATTTGATTCGATGACCTACTTCGTCGGATCAAGCCTTTCATTCACCATAAAAGAGCTCATCTTAACCCAGTTTACAAACGAGACTTGCAGTCACTCTGAGAGTCCTGGCATCTGTGTTGTCGGCGAACTCGTTCAGGCCTCCTGTTTCCACTTTGTCACTCGCCGCTGAAAAAAAAGAGCCGTGTGCGACCTCTGCTCGTGCGCCAAAAATGTGGGCGCGCCAGCAGGATATTACGTCATTTACACGTCACTTATACGTCACGATGGCACGCCCCACCTTGGATGCGGCTAGTATACTGTACGTTTAAGGGGAAAGGTTACCTCCCCTTTCTCTGCTTTGCCCATGGCAAGCTGGTCAAGGCCACACCCCCACCCTCCACCTTGCCCCGCTTCTCTCCTCCTCATTAGCATTTAAAGCTACAGACTCAGAAATGGCACATCCTAAGGAAAGGTCATTGTGGGACTGGCTCTAGTGGCTGTAATTCTGCACCAAGGCTGAATTTCGGGAAAGAGACTTCAGATACAGTATTAGGGGACCACTAAGGTCTATATAAAAGAGACTTCAGATACAGTATTAGGGGACCACTAAGGCCTATATAAAAGAGACTTTAGATACAGTATTAGGGGACCACTAAGGCCTATATAAAAGAGACTTCAGATACAGTATTAGGGGACCACTAAGGCCTATATAAAAGAGACTTCAGATACAGTATTAGGGGACCACTAAGGCCTATATAAAAGAGACTTTAGATACAGTATTAGGGGACCACTAAGGCCTATATAAAAGAGACTTCAGATACAGTATTAGGGGACCACTAAGGCCTATATAAAAGAGACTTCAGATACAGTATTAGGGGACCACTAAGGTCAATATAAAAGAGACTTTAGATACAGTATTAGGGGACCACTAAGGCCTATATAAAAGAGACTTCAGATACAGTATTAGGGGACCACTAAGGCCTATATAAAAGAGACTTTAGATACAGTATTAGGGGACCACTAAGGCCTATATAAAAGAGACTTCAGATACAGTATTAGGGGACCACTAAGGCCTATATAAAAGAGACTTTAGATACAGTATTAGGGGACCACTAAGGCCTATATAAAAGAGACTTCAGATACAGCATTAGGGGACCACTAAGGCCTATATAAAAGAGACTTTAGATACAGTATTAGGGGACCACTAAGGCCTATATAAAAGAGACTTCAGATACAGTATTAGGGGACCACTAAGGTCTATATAAAAGCATCCAAAAAGCAGAATGTCATAGGACCTTTAATCAAATACACTCAGAGGTTTTGTCGTTACAACCTTAGTTTTTTTGGTACGCAGCAGACAGCAGTTTTTCAGCAATAAAAGCTCTAAAACCCACCGTACACTTCCTGCTGAGCACCAAACCGCAGACAGACACAGTTAGAAACTATGGTGAACACAGTGGAGCATTTAGCAGCTAAAGGGATTAGATATTTCACCCAGGAGTTGGTAGAGACCAAAAACATAGCTAAAGGAAAATTGACTGTAAGTGCTTGCCAACAAGTTCGCCAAATCAATTTAAAAGGTGATAATACATCATGTTCACCGGTAAATTACCAAAGGGCTTGCCAAGACAAGACTGCCAGCTGCAGAAAATGTCAGAGCAAATTTTCAGGTAGGCATTATTCTGGTAAATCGACCACATTTTCAAAATATTATCTTTCTCAACTAAAGATTACAGATGGTCCGATACCATTTTTTGCTTCGCGATACCGATTCCGATACCTGAACTTGCGTATCGGCCGATACAGAGCACTGATCCGATACCAGTGTGTTATATATTTTATTATGTTTTAACAGCTGGATTTCTATCTTTGTTGTCGGTCTGGCTCAGGTTAAACTTTTTGTGAAACATGAGCAAACACAAACAATGAACACTGCAGAACTTTCTTTTATTATCAAGTTTGACAGTCAGTCATAACAGAAAAAGGACATAAATAAACTAGCTTAAAGTAGATTTTCTTTAGGGTTAAATTACGTGGTATTGGATTGGTGTATAAACTCCAGTACTTGCCGATACCAGCATTTTAGGCAGTATCAGAGGCTTTTCCGATACTGGTATCAGCACATCTCTACTTAAGATATATCAAAACTTGCCGTAAAACGTGCCATAATAACAGATGTAGGATGAAAAAAGTATGAAAAAAACATGTAAAGGGTAAGCAAATGTTCTTTTGCAGTATGTAAGAACAAGCAGAGCAGAGGGAAGGTTATAGGGGAACGAGTAAACAGAAGGCCGGACCTAAAAGAGCTGGATGTGGACTGACAGGAGAGGGCACGGCAGGGTGTTTACTGAATATTTTTGCATTAATCCTAAATTTGCATTAAAACAACACTATTTTTAAACTTTCTTCCTTGAAGCAGTGAATATTTTCTCATGCAATAACTACAGAGAGTGGAGGAAGGAAGGAAAAAGTGAGTCAAATGTGCAACACCCAGAAAGAGGAGGATCTGATTATAAAAAAAAGCCAGCAGAGGACAGGAGAAGGTACAGCTTGGTGCCTCTGGAAACTTGTTCTATCACAAGTTTGGACGATAAAACATCTGCTTCTGATACTGGATCTGAAACAAACCCTCATTGAGTTTTTCTATAATAAAATCAAACTTTCTTATTAAGCTGAGGGCTTTGGGAGGGGAAGGACAACCACTGGTCAGGCCGAGCGCAGGATTAAAAACTGGATTTGATTTTAAGGAGGAGGGGAGACAATGGAACAGAGTTTGATCTCATCTGATTAGACGACTTTATGGAAAGATGGAGGATACAAGTTTATAGTTAAGATGCCCGACTTAGCTAGTTAATAAAAAAAATATAGCTGCGTGACTTCAGCAGTACCCAACTCAGAGACATCACTGGATGGTTCTTGTGTTGCTTTTACTGGGTGACCTTAAAGTGCTCATATTATGCTTATTATGCAAACGTGGTCACTTTGTAACACATGTTATAATGCTCGCCTAGCTGCTACCGTGGCACGCCCTCATACTCTGCTTCTGACTGGCTAGATGTGCTGACCTAGCTACTGTGCATGTGCAACTCCCAACAAAGATGGTACAGAAGTGCGATGCCTCACTCTGTAGCTAAAACAGAGAGCTCAACACTGCAATGTGCAGTACAACAAAAATATGGTGTTTATTGAAAAATTAAACCATGTAAACCTATTCTGGTACAACCTCTAAATACAATTATGAACCTGGAAATGAGGATAATATGAGCACTGTAAGACATTTCTTTAAGATTTTTATTTGGGCATTTTAAGCCGTTATTATGCAGGATAGCTGAAGATGTGAAGGGGGGGGAAAGAGAGAGAGAGGGAATGACATGTAGCAAAGGGCTGCAGGTTGAAGTTGAACCTGCGGCCACTGCGACAAGGACTGAGCCTTTGTACATGGGGCGCACGCTCTACCAGGTGAGCAATACAGGCGCCCCAGCTCAAGACATTTCTCCACCGTACTAGATAACTAGAGGGCGCCGCCACTACAGTCGTAAAGATGAGTCGTAATTGCTGCTTCAACAAACGACCTATGGGAGCTTTTTTTTCGGGGAAGGACAGTCTTGGTGAACAATACACTTGTATTCTTCCAGAGATGCTTTTTGACTTCATTCTTAAGTTTTGACTTATCACTGTATGTATGGGGATTTCGTTTCAGCGTCTATTCAAGCAACGTTTTGTTATGATTGAACTAGTCTGACTCACCGGATGTAGACTGTGGGTAGAAACCTGCCATTGGCCAGCTATTTTGGCCGACATTCTCCTCCCCTTCCGCTATCTCTGCTATCTATTTTGCAATAGCACCGTCGCTGCATTCGGGGCTTAGCGCCGCCAAAGACGATTGTGATAAAAGAAATACAAACAGGCCAGAGCATTTTTCCCCCCTAATAATGGTTGCTTCTAGACCTTTCTCTAGTGCTGACACAGCGCTGGGGAGATTGTTTTTTGCTATGCAAGACTATGATTGAACTGACTTAATTACTTGGGCAGTTTTTCATTTTTTAATTATTTTAAGATACGAATGCTAGTTTTCATTGTTTCTATGAATTGTTATGTATTTGCTCACTGAGCAGAATACTGACACTCTGCTGCTAGAGTCTGTCTTTCACTGTTAATATGTTAATGTACTGCTGTCCCACATGTTTATCAGATGGGAGAGAGACAATGAAAAAATAACACAAATTATGAAGACTGGAGGTCTGCTGCGACGTGTTTATGATGTCTAAAAGATCTGCAACTCAGCAGTTACGCTTAGACCAACTAATAAAATAGATAAGTGAACAAAAAGTGTAAACAAAACGCACACATTATTGTATTATTTTTAGGTCAGATGCTTTTTGTCTTTCATCAGCCATCCTATTAGATTTCCCAGAGGCATTCAGTCCTCTGCCCCATATTTAAAACAAACCAGCTTAAATACAATAAAACTGCATCGGCTTCCATTATGCAGATGGAACCATTACAACCTTATTAGTAACCACAGTGGGGAGAAACTGCTCCATTCAATCAGCCAGTAATGCTAAAGCCCTCATTTTGAAAACTGAAGAGGGATTTGAGAACATGACGACATAATCAGTGTTCTCCGTTTGGCATTAGAAGAATGTGAGAGATTCAAACCATGGTAATAATGTTTACATACTTTCATTTTCCAGAGTTTAGGCCAAGTGGGAGGACAAGAAGAGAAATATACCAAGTATTTTTTAACACATGGTCCTGAGCTGTCTTGTATGAGTCTGATTATGTAGTTTCTACAGTCCAATAAAAGCCTCCATTGCACCATCCAAAACAACTCTTTTTAAATCTCTGGTGTGCAAATGATTAACACCTTGTTCAGAACATTTCTGTTTGCTTGTCACATTTACATTAGACCAGAGGTGTATAGTCCAGGTGCCAGAAAGTAAAAATCCTGCCATGTTTTTGGATCTGCCTCTACATCTAGAACAGGTGTTTTCACTAACGAGCTCATCTACCTGGTAGAGGAGCTGGTTTAGTGATGGTTGGGACAGCTGCTGGACAGGATTTCTACTTTCTGGCACCTGGACTATACACCTCTGCATTAGACTTTCTGCAGAGCAGTCTGTCTCTGCTGTCACCAGACTGTGCTAAGTGCTAACCTCCGTGCTATCATATATAAAGAGAGGCTGGTTACCACTGCTAATGACATAATCAGCATGGATCTCTGGGTGAAACTGTGACCAAAAACCTATTAGAATAAAGTCCCTGCGTCCCTGGAGAGCTCTCCCAATATCATAAACTGCAAACCAATTACCGGTATGCAGATGTGGCCCTTTCCCATCAGCCATTAGGTGAAAAGATGTGCATGTTACCCTCAGGAAGACTAAAACAATGGCTGTATATTGATGCACTAAATTCTGAAAAATAAAGTGGATATTAGTGGTTTTGTAATTCAACCAAAGAGGCTTTATCAGTTAGTTTTATTGTACATCCAAAAAGATGTCTACGAAGTTTGGTGAGTAGATTAAGCTTAATGGACAAATCAGTCTTAGGCTTATGATGTGTTCTATTGGTATTCGTAAGTCGGAACTTCCGAGTTCTAAGTCAAAAACACGCCCCCTGAAATCGGATTTCCAAATTGGAAAGTCGAAGAACCTCACAGTATCCCGAATAAGCCGACCTCGAAATTAAACATGGCCGCCCTGTGCATCACAGTTTTATACAGTCTATGGCATCAATCAACAGTAGTGAAAGCTGTGCTAATATACAGTTTGTTATCACTTATTAGCAGTGATGCCACATAACGCGTTACTCTAATCTGACCACTTTTTTCAGTAACGAGTAATCTAACGCGTTACTATTTCCAAACCAGTAATCAGATTAAAGTTACTTATCCAAGTCGACACAAACGCAGCGACACAAACGTAAACAACAATGGAGGGAGGAGAGAGATGCGCGCTGTCTAGCTGGAAATCCAGTCACTATTTTGAGTTTGTGTCAGCTAAAGACGGCAATATTAAGGTCCGTTGTACACTCTGTGCTGGTGGCGACAAAGTGCTATCTAGCTACGAAAACACTACGTCAAATTTGAAGAAACATTTGGAGTCCCAGCGCTGCAGTCAAACTTACAGAGCAAGTCCCAGCAGGTGGTGCGAAGCAGAGAGCAGGAGGTCCCCCAACACCCAAACAGCAAAAGCTGGACTTCTGCAAAACCAGTAAGTGGGGGAGAGTTGAAGAAGGTCTGGCAGTATGTTGTAGAGGAAATGCTGCCCTTAAACACGGTTGACTCGCTCTCTTTCGTGCCATAATAAACCAGATCCCCACTACTGGCAACGCCGAGCTGCCTCACAGTAAACCGGTTGTCATTTTTATGTTGAGGCTGTGGGGGTGTTGTCGGCAGTTGCTGAATGTAACTAATAAAGTAACTTGTAATCTAACTTTGTTACTTTTTAAAAGAAAGTAATCTGTAAAGTAACTAAATTACTTTTATAATCAAGTAATCTGTAAAGTAACTAAGTTACTTTTTCAAAGTAACTGTGGCAACACTGCTTATTAGCGTCTTATTTGTGTATAAATCAGTCTTAAACACAGCACTGTCCAACTTCTATCTGTGGACATGTTATTATGCTGTTTGTATGCACAAAAAACCGCAAAATGCATTGCTATCAACTGGTATTGCTAACGATAGCTAACATGGATAGAGCTAACCCCACAGTGAAATCCAACTGGTTTTGGTGCATTATAAGTCACAGCAGCATTTATAACTAACTTTAACAGAATCACCAACGTCAGTGGCTCACACAGACAAAGTGCAATCACTTAGAGTTTTGCTAAGCAAACTAAACCGGCTCTGTTTATTTATATCTGTATGTGATACAAATGTTATATAAAATATTCAGGTTTGTACCATAGCCTCAGAAAACAGTTGTTTCTGATTATCTGGCAGGTGTCTTCGGATAGAGCCACGCTAGCTGTTTCCTCCTGCTTTCAGTCTTTATGCTAAGCTAAGCTAAGCTAACTGTCGCCTTACTATAGCTTCATATTTAATGCACAGACACAAGAGTGGTATTAATCTTCTCATCATGACTTCTTACTCCACTCGGTGTGCATTATATTGATACATCTGGTGCAGACAATTTCCTCTCTATAATTCTTTCAAAATAAAAGCATTTAGAGGAATTTGACTCTGACAAAGAAACAAAGAGTGAGACAGTGAGAGCTGATAGACTGAGTGGTTCAATGGAGCCCTGCCCACATAAAGATCAATAAAAAACAGATGATTCTGTCTTTGTTTACATGTGTGTGTGTGTGTGTGTGTGTATGTGTGTGTGTGTGTGTGTGTGTGTGTGTGTGTGTGTGTGTGTGTGTGTGTGAACCCAATGTTCAAAACCTAGTTTGAGCAAGATGACCACTGCCAAAGAAATTTGTGCATGTGCGCATCAACAATTGAATACATCAGGACGGACTACCTTTGGCAAAAACAAGCTGTGTGTGTGCATGCATTTGCGTGTGTGTGTGTGCATGCATGAGTGTGTGCGTGTGTGTGTGTGTGTATGCATGCGTGTGTGCGTGTGTTGTAAATCTCCTGTGTGTTTGACCTCAGTCCTGATTCCACGCTCTTTGACTTGGAATTGATCTCTAATACACCCATAATCCTGTGTGTGAGTGAGTGTGTGAGTGTGTGTGTGTGTGTGTGTGTGTGTGTTTGTGTATGTAAGTGTGTGTGTATATGAGTGTGTTTCCATGATGTGGTCATGAAATCTAAAATGGATACAAACTGCTGTTGGTGCTCAAAGCTTCCCTTAATTACATCAAGCTGCAGGACACACACACGCACACATGCACACACACACACGCACACGCGCGCACACACACACACACACACACACACCAGTAAATTCAACCTGGCTCTCCCAATTCGTTTCCATACTGGCAAGCGTTTTAGGGTTCTGACTCATTCTCTCACTCAGTTTCTTCTCCACCTCTCACTCAGTCATTCTTTTTCTCTCTCTTTCTGTCTCTCTTCTGTTATTTCCTGTTGATATCTTTTTGCTCTCTTTTCCTCTCCATCACTCTTTTACTTCTTTTTAATTCCGTCGCTTTCTTTTTCTTTCAATATCTGACTTTTCCTGTCACAAACTTTCAGAAGATTAACATCCTCCCCTTTTGTCCTCTCTTTCACACGCACACACACCCTCGCTCCTTCCTTCCCTCGCTCTGTTTTCTCATCTGTTTCTCCGAATATGGTCCTCAGTCCTGCAGCTCCAGAGGAGGAATCGGTTTACGACGCTAACGCTGTCAGATCCCATTAGTCAAAGGGACAGGGGAGCCAGTCCCGGAGATGCCATAGATAGCTTCAAAAAAAGAGATCACATCGCAGTGTTATCTCTTTCGCAGTTTGTACAGACTGACTGAAGTTTAGAGTTAAAATCGCACAAAACAAAAGCTGTGGCAAAACTAGCAACAAACACAACTCTGTAAGTGTGTGACAGCTCAGACTGAACTCCAGTATTTCCTTTTACTCTTCTCCAGATCAACTTTTTTTTTGTTGCTTCTTTGCTGCGTACATTAACGTTGTCCTTTAACTTCATGATAAGCGCACATTTCTGGCTCATATTGAAACATTTGCAACTAGAGCGGATCCATTTTCAGCTTTAAAAAGTGTCGAGGCAGGTAATCACTAACATGTAATCGGTTACATGGAGTTTCCCGGCACTGCAGGGCCATATTTCTGCCTGGAGTAAAGACATACGACAGGCTGGTCTTAGGTCAGTAAACTGCACTTCAAAGGGTCATGTGTTTTACTGCAGAGAGCAAAAGGGTCCAACATTCATCCCGCTGTAATTGAATTGGCTTCATGTGTGAAGCTGCTCCAGTTCAGCTGCACGCAAAACACACAAATCATCACAAATCTACAGTACACACATATGAACTGACAGTTTCACACACAACACACACAGACTCGTCTGTATTTACGTGTGTATTTAGACGCACAATCATGCCTACACGCACATACAACACACACACACACAAACACAGTCTAAGTTACGTGTGTAATCAGACACACAATCATGCCTGCACACACACACACACACACACACACACACACACACACACACACACACACACACACACACACACACACACACACACACACTAAGTCATGTGTGTAATCAGACACACGATCATGCATGCACACACACACACACACACACACACACACACACACACACACACACACACACACACACACACACACACACACACACACACACACACACAGACTAAGTCACGTGTGTAATCAGACGCACTATCATGCCTACACGCATGCACGCACACACACACACACACACACACACACACACACACACACATACACACACAACACACACACACACGAACACAGACTAAGTCACGTGTGTAATCAGACACACAATCATGCCTGCACACACACACAACACACACACACACACACACAACACACACCCACACACACACAACACACACACACACACTGGTTCTCCTCTGTGCCAACACTTCATTGACCCATATTGCACTTTTGCCCAGCAGACAAACGCCTCTCAGTCTCTCTCCAGCCCTGACTCACTCTCAGGAGGTTCATCACTGCTACTATCTGCTGACTGAGGCTCAGAATCTTCCCTAAATATCTGGATCATGTTGTCTGCTTAGCACGTTTTTTTTTTCCAACATCGCTGTGTGAGCTTTGCTCCATTTCCCTCTCAGTCAATAACACTTGTAGTCTTTTGATTTGACACAGAAAAGTGCTGATTTCTTTCTGCTTTCTGCTCAGTCACTGATCATTTTAAATACTCAGGGCAATTATTCTCTAACTAAAAAGGATGTACAGACTGCTATGAAGGTAGGGAGACACCATATTCCCAAAGCTTATTGCAAGTTGACTACTCGCTGCTGCTTTGCATTCTACCTGGATTTTTTGGGAGGGCAAAGCGTTCCTTTTTGTAAATGATTGCATTTACTAAAAAGAGAAGATTCTAATCTGTTGATAGGTATATATAACATGCACATATTGATGTAACTTTTATAGTTTTAGCAGTCTGACAAAGTGCGTCTACACAGTGCGTCCAGTCTGCACAACAGTGGGTGGAAAAAGCTAAAAGACAAAAACTACAATAAACTGTCTTCCTTTTGTTACTTTTGTTACTTGCTAAATTAAAGCTGGAAGAAAAGCTTCTTCCTGTGTTTGTGCTGTAAAGTAATTCAAAGAAGAAACGTAAAATTAGGAATCCTCTCTGCAAATATCTTGTTTATTTATGCTAATTATACTTATGTCTCATGGTTAAATTGTGGTAAATGATGTGTTGATATTATACTTCCCCATGCAGCGTGCAACGTTTCCTCTTTTGACTATATGTGAAAGTTAAGTACAAACTCGTTTTAATGTTGTTCCAGTATGTCTCTTATTCTAAATGATGTGTATCAAATAAGAATCAAATATTCTCCAATTTTCACTGACATCATGATGCAACTGCAGACTTTGGACATGGAGGGGGTGAAAGGTCGGCTGGGATCTGGGCTGGGCTGTCGAGATGTTTTCAGAGATGCTCAGCATCTTAAATTCTTTGTTTTAGTTCTGATTGGGATGTGTTTGGTATTTCTGTGTGTGTGTAGCTGTTGGCAGGGTGATATTTTATCTCCATCATCTCCATTGCCACTGCGCATACATTTGCATGTTAATCCTTGCAGCTGTTCACTAATTGGAAGTCTCTTCTCATTATTGGAAAATGTAATGTAAAGAAATCTCTACCATTTTGAAATGTGAAACCTATGTTTAGGTGACTGAAACATGCACAAGAAATCAGCCTCGGATCTGACATTCTGAGAGCTCATCAGTCCGTGAAATTCACTGTATTCCAGGTGTTTTTTATGCATAAAGCATTGTTTTTGTGCAGCCCTTCCCCCTAAACCAAGGCTACAGTGGGTTTATAAATTGATCTTCATGCCTCTTGTTTGATGGATTTCTTCCTGTATGGATGTCGGCCATGAGTACAAAATGGTGGGTGTAGAAAAAAAGTCTATTTTTGCTTCTTTTTTTAATAGGTTGACACCTAAACCTGACGTTTAGAGCTGATGTTTACGGTGTTTACTGCCATCTCCACCTCACTGTAAGGCTAACTAAAGTATCTCAAGGTGATGTTACATCATTTACATTTAGCCAATTACCAACAGGAGTGAGAAACTCCAAACAGCATAATTGATATATCAGCTATAACCAGGGTTGTAACGTAACATAGTACAAATACTTACTGTACTTAAGTAGAATTTTCACGTATCTGTACTTTACTTTGTTATTTATATTTCTGGAAACTATGAGAGTTGGGTCCTTTGACTTGGGAGCCACAATAAAGTTCACAATCAAAGTTATTTTTTACTTTTACTTCTAATAATTAAAAGGTTAACTACCGTTTTTTTCAACCTGGACCCTATTTTCCTATTTTTTGGACCCTAGTTTGTGTCTAAGTGACTGATGGGAACAACAATCTTTGACACTGGTCCAGTTTTAAGCGAGATCGCTGCAGTCGGCAGCGGAGAAACACGCTACAGTGTAAGTTAATAGGGCAATTGTCCAGCTTGTATTTACCTTCACAAAAGTGCTCGTTTTGCAAATGACAGCCTCAGATTAATATTCTAAGTGTCTGACAACATTATGGAAAGGATCCCTTCAGAGATAGACCTTTAAAACCTCTTTGAGACCTTTCTGTTTAACCAGAAACAGCTCTGAAGTCGCTAGCGCTAAACCCACCAGACAAAAAAGCAACACTTTTAGCGTGTATAGAGCCAACATATTTTTATGTAAATCAGTAAACTATGTGTTTATTTCAACCAAAACTAGAGTTGTTATGGTTGGAAAAGTGGAAAGACCACCCAAAACAGCTTTTCGTAGTTTTATTTTGTTTCTGTCGACTTTGAATGAAGTGTATTTTACATGGAGTCTGGTGGGTTTATGTTTAAAAAAAGGATCTTACTCTTTAACAGAAAGGTTGACCTCCTTAGAAATCCTTTCCATAATGTTGTCAGACACAACTGAATATTAATCTGAGCCTGTCAGTGGCCAAACAAGCACTTTTGTGAAGGTAAATACAAGCTGGACAATTGCCCTGTTAACTTACATTGTAGCTTGTTCTCGTAATTCTCTGCTGCCGACGGCAGCGATCTCGCTTAATACTGGACCAATATTAAAGATTGTTGTTCCCATTACTAGACACAAACACATAGGAAAATAGGGTCCAGGTTGAAAGAAGTGGTAGTTAACCTTTAAGTACATTTAATATCAGACAATTATTTTGTATCCTCTGTCTGAGAATTAAACTGCTCCAGAAAAGAGGAATGGTTCCCAGACGGAGGAGCTGATATGCATTTTAAATAAACTGTGTGAAGTTACTGTCCTGTTAGCGACTGGGTTTCCTCAGAGAGCAATGTTTTATGCCGTTAATAGCTCTTTATTGCATAATATGATGTATAATCCTGACAACAAAATGCCTGGGGGGGGTAAACAGCTCAGTACATAGTAAAAATTAAAGACTGCCTCAGAGCTATTATGACTGACTATCACTGGTGCTGTATATGGTAGCGCGTTAGCTCGCCAGCCACACCAACTGGCCCTATGAGTAGTACCCATGTCGCCAAGCACCAGCAATTCTTTGATGAATTTCACTCTTCCACTTTCTGGTGTGACTAAACTAAAATTAACAGTGTTAAACCGCATATCACATATTGCTTAAAATGTACACATATAGGGTGGATTTAACAATTTCAAGGGAATAATATGAGAGGGAACCGAAACAGAGAATCAGGGAGGGTGAAGATGTTTCGAGGGTAAAGAAATGTAAATGTAATCAATTTTCATCTCAAAAAGGCAGACAGGGAGTGATTCTGCATGACTGCAGCTTCTAAACGCAGGTTTGGTGTTGATCCCTTCATATTCCATTTAATATATATTACGAACAACATTAGGTCTGCGATAATGCACTTTTTGAAATCAGAAAAGCAATCGGACGAAGCACACAGCATCCTTCCCCCATCTGCAGCAGCTTTACTCCTGAACCCGGCATACTGATGTGATGGGTGTTCTTTTAAACTCGAGTGTAGCTGTTCTCATCTCAGATCGGGACGTTTTGATCCGCAGATTCACCGTGATTGTTGACTCTCAGATGCATTGCCAGAGGACTCATATTGAGGTGGAACTACTCTGTGGCTTACACCATATTTTCATAAATGATTCTCTTAATCTGGTTGACTTTTGACCTGCACCTAGATTCAGCACAGCCGCAACCCTATTGCATCGAGTATTGTGGGAAGCCATTACTGCAGTTTGTGGCTAATGCCTGGAGGGCAGGTCATATAATAATGAGACAGAGTGAAAATCAATAGGCAGGGAGTCAGCAGAAGGGGAAAATATGAAAACAATATCATTTTGAGTTTGTCTGGGTTTGCAAAAACGTTGCATCTCAGTTTCTGTGCATGTGTTTGTGTGTTTGCCACTACTGTAATGTGCGTTTGTGTGTGTCTGTGTGCAGTTTGCATGACAAAGGAAAACCAAATCTCACAAAGCAAAAGTGAATCTCAGCAAACAGCCTGGCAGAAAAACATATCCTCATAAAACTCTCTTGTTAAAAAGAGCAACAACACATTGCTTTCTATTCTGCAGTGAGCTTTTCCACATGTTTCTGACCAGCAGAGCACAACACTAGAATAACTCTATAAATCTAGAGTTTCATGGAGGCATGAACACTTTATTTTACATACTGGTGTCTGATTGCTCTTTGGAACCAATTGTGGATGCTGCAGAGTATTTATCGTTGATTATACATGCGAATGAATGACTGATGAAGCAGCTGCAACGCTTTGGTTTTTAGACGTTTTGTTGAAGAATGGCTGAATTTTTATTTTATGTCTTAGGTGTATTGGTATTTCCAGGATGTGTATTAGGTTACTCATAATTTAGTATGTAAGCTGTATTATGCATTTACTATGACACAAAAAATGTTTTACGCAATGTGACATTTTGTTTTTCAGAAAAGTTATGATGCCAGGATGTCCACAGGTAAAGATAGAAGAAAGTGTCAGTGTTCCAGCAATATGTTTTGGCACTACATTTCCCATCACGCTTTGGGTGATGTTAACAGGTAGTGTAATGTTGCCATGGAGTTTGTGAGTAAGCTGTGAGCTATCATTGTTTTATGATTAATGCCTAACATACACTAGGAGACTCTGAAAAGACTTTGAAAAGACTAAAGTCTGACACCATCTCACACCTAAAGACAAGTTTTTAGGTTTTAGTCACAGGATTACACGATTTTGCTACCAAGACGTAAAGCTTACAATAAAATCAAACATGTTTGATTTTCTTGGAACGTCAAGACATGGAAAAGACTTAAGACAGCTCGGACTTACAAACGATTGAGACGATGGGAAGACTCGATTTGATTCAGAAATTGGAAATTTGTCTGCGACAGTAGAATCGCTTGGAAATTCGTTTGGTGTAAGGTCAACTTAAGTTAGATTTAAACAGACTTGCAAAGTTATGGCGTGTGTAGGCCTTTTGCTGAGTGGCAGTGTATTGTTTTGTGAATGCACTGTGGACTGTATTGTTGGTGTTTGTGTTGCGCCGTACCTGCAGAAGACTCCCATGCCCTCCAGCAGGTAACACTGTCCCCCGTTGAAGCAGTAGTTGGGCTGCATGTCGCAGGGCGAGCGGCAACTTCCGTTCACCATCTGGTAGCCCACACGGCATCCACCCATCCCGTCTGACCCGTCCACCGGTGAGGCCGCTGGAGGAGCCGCCGCGGGGACGTTTGGTACCGGAGCTCCCACGCCAGGACGTGCGGCCCCAGGGATGAAGGAGCCAGACGCTGGCACTCGGGGCTTGGAGCGAGCTGGAGACCCAGCAGGGAGGCGGAGGTCTTCGTCGCTCTCGTAGGTGTCGGTCGTGGTGCTGTAGGTGTACTCATCAGCAGTGGGGGACACGCCATCCTCGTAGGGGGTGAGGTAGTCGTAGTTGTCCGGCATCGCCCAGGAGGTCGGGTCGCCTCCCTGCAGCTCATGGGCCAGTGATGATGGAGATGGCGGGGCCAGGTCGAGGCCGCGTCCACGAGAGGAGGGGTCGAAGAAGTCCACGTGGAGGACGTCAGGGTTGGAGGGATTGGTGGGGTTGGTTGGGGCCGAGGGCTGGGCGGTGGTGGTGAAGAGGTGATCCAGGTCAAACACGGCGGTGTCCTTGGCGTGGATCCAAGGCGGGTCGGTGTTTGGCAGATGCTCCTCATCCTCCTCCTCCTTTTCCTCCTCCTCCTCGCTTGCCACGACGTCCTGTCCGCGTGGGTTGCTAGGCAGCAGGTGCTCCGTCTCAGCCGAATCAGGGCTGATCTGGGGCGGGGCTGCCACGCTCACTTCTTCCAACGGAGGGACCAACGTTTCAGCAAACATGCCGCTGCTCTGCTCGTCTTCCTCGCTGGTGCGGGGCATCCGGCCCGCCTTCGGGGTCACAGTGTCTGGACTGGCCGAGCTACTCATCCCGGTTACTGCGAGGACGGCCTCGTTGACCTTAACGGGCCCCTCCTCCTCGCTGAGCAGGGAGGTAACGTTGGCCGCACTGTCCGGCTCAGTGGCATTGGTCCCAACAGCATTCCCTACAAACAAACACAAGAATGTTTCTTAGTACAAATATGACAACAGAAAAGGTGTCCTGAGCTTTCAAAGGGAAATGATTGCTTTGTAATTTACAGGTGCGGAGCCAGGGAATGGTTTTAGGGCTTTTTTTTTTTTAAATAACTTCAACTTTGTGTCATTTTCCCTCAGTCTCTCTGACTGGACCGGCAATCAATCAATGGAGCAACACTGGCTATATTAGCGGAAAGTTATTGCCTTTCTTTAGGTGGCAGGAGTGAAAATCCTCAACATTTGTTGTGTTCTGGTTTCAGACTGATAAAAACAGTAAGATACAAAATATTTTATACATTATAATAATAATAATAATAATAATAATTTTAAAAAAGCAACAAATGCTACAAACATCAAGAAACCAGTTGGAAATGCTAAAAGCATAAAAACTTTTGAAAAAAAAGTGGCAAAATTGTCCAAAAAAAGCATTGAAAACAAAAAAAAACAATTAGATTGGTACAACTATCATGTTTCTTTTTCTAAGTGAAAAGTGAAAAAAAAAGCTAGAAATGGCGATAGGTCTAAACTCAGATGGGCCGATCTGGAATCTTCTCCTTATGAGGTCATAAGGAGCAAGGTTACCTCCCCTTTCTCTGCTTTGCCCACCCAGAGAATTTGGCCCACCCATGAGAGAGAGACACCATGGCTTTCAAACGAGCAAAGTGGCAGTTGGTCAAGGCCAACAAGAGACTTCAGATACAGTATTAGGGGACCACTAAGGTCTATATAAAAGAGACTTCAGATACAGTATTAGGGGACCACTAAGGTCTATATAAAAGAGACTTCAGATACAGTATTAGGGGACCACTAAGGTCTATATAAAAGAGACTTCAGATACAGTATTAGGGGACCACTAAGGTCTATATAAAAGAGACTTCAGATACAGTATTAGGGGACCACTAAGGTCTATATAAAAGAGACTTCAGATACAGTATTAGGGGACCAGTAAGGTCTATATAAAAGAGACTTCAGATTCAGTATTAGGAGACCACTAAGGTCTATATAAAAGAGACTTCAGATACAGTATTAGGGGACCACTAAGGTCTATATAAAAGAGACTTCAGATACAGTATTAGGGGACCACTAAGGTCTATATAAAAGAGACTTCAGATACAGTATTAGGGGACCACTAAGGTCTATATAAAAGAGACTTCAGATACAGTATTAGGGGACCACTAAGGTCTATATAAAAGCATCCAAAGAGCACCATGTCATGGGACCTTTAAAATCCAGATCTGTACTCTGAGGTAAAAATGTGTGTTATCATTGTAAACCTTTCACCAAACCTCGCGGATTGATTGTAAGATCCTGTACGGCTGCGTGAAAGCCCCCACTATCACCCAAAACACAAAGATGCTTTTCCTCTCAGGCGCAGAGAGAAGTAGAGAAACACAGTGGCTCCAGAACTTCAGCAAATTTAATGAGGTGAAAATGGTTTCACTTGGCAAAGCAGACCACAGTTTGTATCGATCAGCTCAGGAAAAATGTCTAGCTCTCAAATGGGCTTTAGTTACTGCAGTGTAGGGCTCATTAAGGACATAGTTGGGAAGCAGCTGCTTTAATTTAAAGCACCAACATTGTCAAATATCAACTCTGACAGTTTGTATCAATAAAATAGACAGAAATGAACTTGAAAAGATATAAAATATCCATTAGATTAAAAAGAAAACAGTATGATATTTGTTGTGAATGCTACTGTATGTCCTTAATGGGGTACCATAGATGATTAATATAAATTTGGAAATGCAATTCAAGTCTGGAGCCAGCAGTAGAAAGAAAAAGCTGAGCCCACACAAACCAGCCTGACATCAGAAGATGCAGCAACCATTACTATGAAAAATGCAACAATCGAGGGGTTGAAAATAAACTGGTTGGAACAGAACGGTAAAAAAAAAGCGCCATCCTTTTCAGTCCCCAGAAGTAAAGACATTTCAGTTCATCTCAGTGGTACAAATTGAATGCTTATTCACAGATATCTTATTCAAAATTACCCCCCGCTCCCCAAAAAAAGGGCCTTAAATCAGATCACAGGAGCTAAAAAAAAAGTAATTTCAATTGGAATATTAGCAAATATTTATAATAATAATGGACAAATGCACTGGTCTTTTGGATGCATCATCTGCTGTTCACCTTTTTCAGTTCACTCTTTTCAAAGACAGTTTCCGGCCTCACACGCCAGACAATGACATCACAAAGTGTTTCTGCGTTAAGTGATGGACAAAGGCGGCTCAAGGAGTCTGGCATTGAACCCGACGGGTGAAACATAATTAAAAGGAGACGTGATTGGCTGTGTACTTATCCTCCGGTCTATTACTTCATCCGAGGGCGGCTGGTTGAGTCATGCAAAAAGCTGCTTTACGACCGCTCCCCCTTTGGATTAAAGGAATAATACACTAATGTACTTGAACGGCGAGGAGTCGGGATTACAGATTATGGGGTTGGAGAGAGAAGGATTTGGGAGACTTTGGGGGAGCCCTGCAGGGGGGAGGTGATGATCTTGAGGAGACGCAGACAAGACAGCGTCTCGACAATTGTACGAAATCTGTGAATATGTGAGGATGCCACAGGAGACTGAGGGAGAGACAGGCCTGAGCTGAAATAAACCTTACAATAACATCAGTGATGTTTTTATCCACTTAAAGCAAATTAAACCAACATGATTTGGTGAGATTTATCTTTTCATTCAAATTTTTCTTTAACAGACTAAAAACAATGATCGATCCTGCTAATAAGTCTATGTAGCCACAGCCTGAGCTTATGACACAGATATCCAGCCTGGTTCCAGACCTCTCAATCGCTGAATCTCCAAAAACATTTTCAGCAATAAAGAGGTCTGGTGATGTGTTCAATAGCTGCACCACGGTTACAGTTAGTATATGAGGCAACAGGTAAGACATAAAATCGTTAAGCTTAAGTGTTGGCAGGAACATTTGGATTCAGCCACTACAAGCCAGTAGTCTGTGTTGTTTGTTGGAGTGGAAACCTTGCTCACTCAGATCAAACTGTCACTGTCACTATGGGTTTTTGGAGTGCACCTATAGACCTTTCGGGTACTTCCTATTTAGCCAACACATTCTCACTCCCATCGTGTAAAATACGGACGCTTGGTCAGGTGCCTTTGGCGTTGTTATTGACGCTAAAAGTCTCCTTTAGCGGCATATCTAAACGCGCTTTATCTAAACGCGCTTTATCTAAACGCGCTTTATCTAAACGCGCTTGGACGGGACGCAGTTAGGTTAAGGAAAAGGTTGTGGGTGGGCTTACGTTTCCATGACACGCGGGACAAGAACGGGACGGTTGGGTTTAGGAAAAAGAAGAACGGGACAGTTGGGTTTAGGAAAAGAAGAACGGGACGGTTGGGTTTAGGAAAACGTGACACATAGGACACGATCCCCGGGTTAGGGTTAACCCGGACTCCTGGGTGAAAGTCCTGTGTTGTTTGAGCCATCCACCACCCCAACCAACCTCCCTATGCGGATTTTCGGGCATTCATACTACTCGCATACTACTTCTTCAAACGCCGTGCAGCTGCTGCTCTCCCTGGTGCGTTCTACACACACGCTGAAGGGCGCTTTTTGCATCATTTCTGACGCTGACAGCCACTGCCCAAACATCCTTATTTTACGAGTTCGGAGTGAGAACGGGTTGATTTAGCACTCCACTAACTTGAATGGGGATTAAATGATTTAATCGTGCGGCTCTTCTAGACTTTCCAAATGTTTTTATCAGACCAAATAGATCAACAGAGTCTTTTTGCTGAGGTTTTGACACTCGAAAAAATGTATCCACTGATTTACAGACATGTCTTTCTCTTAATTTTATGGGGAAAAGTCTTTTTGGGCCAGAGGGCATCATACGACAGACACGAAAGTTGTAATTCTACCGTTTGGCCGCTTGTCAAATTGACTTCCAAGCCCAGCGCACTTCTTGGGGGCCTGAGCCCAGAGAGTGTATACCTTGAGTCACGGACTGATAAACACATTTCTCTTGGCTTGTTGTAGCTGAATCCAAATGGAAACAGGCACCCTAGTATTCCTGCCAGCACTTAGAAGCTTATAGATTTGATGCCATACCTGTTGCCTCATACAATAACTGTAACTTTGGTGCAAATATTGAACACATCACCAGACCTCTTTATTGCTGAACATGTTTTTGGAGATTCAGCGATTCAGAGGTCTGGAACCAGGCAGAATATCGGTCATTAGCTCAGGCTGTGGCTACACAGACTTCGCCAAATACGTGAAGTCAATTTTCTTATTCATTCAGAATGCTTTCCATTGCTACTCTGTAAAAGTTGACACGAAGTTGGGAATTTTGCTTTCTTAAGTTTCCTTAAGAAAAAGCAATTTCTGAGCTTTCTTAACCAGGATGGAGATGTGAGATGACCATGTCAGGTGTTGCGTGACACCCTGATCACCCACTGTGAATAAATGCGTGTACTCGTGGTCGTATAAGCAGCTTTGGTATACAGCCTCCACCAAATGGCATATATGAGGATATCTGTGAGGATCCTTGCTGACAGAAGATAAGCTGCGACCCTCTGGGATTTTAATCCTAAAAGTCCCCCAAACGCTCAGTGAGTCTCCATTTACACAGCCAGTAGTTTATCGGTTATTATGACCTCCACCAAAGTTTTATGACTTACAGTACATGATGTGATGTCTGATTTGGGAGCAGACAGCCAAAAATAAGGTACACACCCTCAGATAGTAACAGGCCAGCAATCTAATATAAATAAACTGCAGCAGAACAACCAGGCCACTTTTACACAATCCTCATGGTCAACTTAACTTGTATAGACTAACATATGCAATGTCTTATTGGGCTTACCAGAATTCTCAACCCCAAGAAGGCAAGAAAAACTCTGAGTATATGGGAAAAAAAAAAAAACTATTTTTCAGCTCTCTGATACTTGGGCTGCCCAATCTTCCTTAAATAAAATAATTGGTAACTAAACTTGATAGCCCTTTTCATGTTCTTATATAAAGACTGAACTGTAATTCTTTAATTGTAACAGAAAAATTACATATTTCTGTCATCAAAAGATTTTTTTTTAAGTTGAAGAAGTGATTTAGAGAGATCCTTTTGCATGACTCATCTGCTGAGATAATGAAACTTAAAGGGGAACTACGCCCATTTTCAAAATTCATGTTATTTCCATGGTCTAAGACAGTCCATAAACATTGGTTAACATGAGCTGCTCTCTCTTATAGCCAAACACTAGAGTGCTAAAACTCAAGTTTGGGATTTCATCAAGTATAAAGTGTGTAACTCCTCCGCAGTCAAATTAATTTGGGAAATATGTTATCGATGATACTGTGAGCACCCAGGGGGTTGTTGGGAGTACAGTATATGGGTGCATTTTCTGTTTCAGAACTGAAAACACTACCGTAGATAAAAAATCTAATTTGGGTAGGAAAAAGAAAGCAAACAGTGTCCCATTCCTTGTCTATGGAGCAGCTCCAGACTTTATACTTGATGACATCACCCGTTTGAGACTTCTCTGGTTTTTGGCTTTGGGAGAGAGAAGCTCATGTTCACAAATATTGATTGAGCTTTCCTTGGCAATGGAAATGCCATATTGGAAACATGATGGTGTCCCCTTTTAAGAAACAATTTTACACATGTTCACAGATGTTTCAGTTGAATTGAAACATCAAGTTGTTAAAGAAAATCGGAGAGTCCACCAGGAATTTCTTGAGTTTTAGCTGGAGAGAACAATCCCAAAAAAAAAAAAAAAAGGAGTAAGAGATTTTCCAGATGAGTAACTTCAAACGCAATCTATCATGTGATTTAACTGCATTCTGGTCTATTGAGAGTAATACAGAGAGAGCCAATTGGTCTCTTTACTTCTTCTGTGATGGAATCTTTGGTCATTTTCTGCCTTATTAGATAGAAACAGGTGATGAGGGGATTAGAGACAACGATTTCTGTGATTGTTAAAAAAAAAACTGTTGAAAAGAACAAACCCTCCGTCTCTTATATTCTCACATGAAAACCTGAATCACAACACAATTATGCCAGAAACTTAAGATTTGTGGCATGTGCAATAATCACGACTGAAATAAACTAATGCATAGAGGCCGCCTGCGACTGCACAGGAGATATTGTCCATTTTAAAGAAATAACTTCAGATTTTCAGTGCGATAACTCATAATAAAATATCTCTGCTGCTGCGGGGCGTTATTCTCTAAGCAGCTACTGTCAAAGTGCCCTTGAGCAAGTTTTTTTTCTAGCAGCTGCTGCTCCTCTTGCCAGTAAAGATGGTCATGTAGTTGAATTGTGTTAATATATGAATACAAAGCAGAACAGTGCTGGTAAAGAGCACGCCTGCAAAGAAAAATGTTGAAACTGATCAATAGATGTTCCTTATGAATGCATGCATGTTATGGTTTCATCCGCACCTTGCTGTCATCGTTAGGCATGAGGCTGTCACTTTAGCCACGAGGCGCTTGACAGGTGGACGGCTTCAGTCTATTGAAGGTTTTGTTTTCTGGCGCGGCAGCCTGGCGAGCTGCATCTTTAAAGCCCAGGGTCGTTCTGGGGCTAATCCTTCCAGCACTCCCACAATCCACTGCTGTTTAACACATCAACTGAGCAGCCCAGGATAATATGCCAAAACAACGCTCACACCCACATAAAAACAAGGCTTTTCTGTAAGCATTTTCCACGCACCGAATGCTTGATGCTCACCAGGAAATCAGGATTTCAGACAGGGAATGTCCGCCTCTCTCTTAAGCGCATAAAAACAATCACCCTCGCCTTTTGTTAGCTTTATCTCTCGCTTGTGTTTTCACAACCGCACACTCACAAACACACTTGACAGCAATACACTGATTAAGTGACAGTTTGTCCGGATGAGCGCAGTGTTTAGGTGAATCTCCTGGGGAAACCGGTCAGCCTTCAACACCGGCTCCTCCTCCTGCTGCTGCTACAAGCCTGATGAATACAAACCGCACGGACTGGAAAAGAGTAATGGCTGCCGCGCAACCAGAGAGAACGACAGGGAGTGTTGAGGAGAGATGGTAACGAAGGAACGGGGAGAAAGTGACACATCATGACAGAGAGGTGAGAGAAAGCCAGGAAGAAAAAAACTGAGGCGGGATGTGACAAAGTGAGGGATGGAGAGAAATGGTGAAAGGCGTGACACAGAGGACGGGAAATGCTTTCATGGTCCAGGAAAGACTTTTTACTCCCACTCTGCCAGTCTACAGATCCTTAACCCTTGTGTTGTCCCCGGGTCAAATGTGACCTGTTTTCAAAGTTTTTTTACATCAGAAATATGGGTTTCTTACAACCAAATTGCCCCAAAATAATTAGGATGCATGCATGTACGTTGTATGGAACCTATACAACAAATACATCCATGTTGTTTTATTTAATTTCACAGCATTTGAATTTTTTTTTTTTTTAAATGGTTTCAAAACAGCATCCTGATCAAACTTTGACATAAACCTGTCTGTGATTCACTCAACATCCTCTAATCTTAACTATTCTATTAGTCAAAAAAATCCCTAATTTCTGCTTTTTTTTCAAACTCAAAAATTAGGTATAATGTCATTTAAATTAGGTTTATTTACCATGAATTAAAAAAGCAATGAAAAGAGGGACAAACACGTTTAAAAAAAGTGCAAAAAGCATAAATAAAAGCGACAAAACATCGGAAAAAGTGCCAAAAAAGCAAATTTTTTCAATTTTGTCCCAGAATGACAAGTTCATGGCCGACGGTAAAGACACCACAAGGGTTAATCCTCTCTCTGTACTGTCTACAATCAGTGGCCTCAAATCTCACACTGCAGCATTATATTACACGCTGCTCCTGGTAGAGTACAAGGACACTTTCTGAGGGCCACTAAATGACTCTTAGGCCAGTTCAATGCAACAATCTAGAATTTGTCTTTAAGACGTCGGTACATGCTTCTCATAATGTATTTGTTTAGGTGATTGGATATTTTTGTGGGATCTAGAGGTGTCCAGGACATGAATGCACAACATCTTTAACACCGGATCCTCAAGGTGAATCATGTGTACTGAATATTCATTTACATGCACACCAATATTTTACTATTATTCCAAATATGACAATATTCCGAATTTGAATCAGGTTATGTAAACAGCATATGGATATTCCGAATAAGGCCTTTTTCCAAATATAGCATTTTCCGATTACGTGGGATATTCTGGTATTATTCAGGTTTTAGAGGCATTCATTGGACATGTATACAGCGCATTCGGAATATGCGTCTCAATCTGGGTTTTACCGCAGTTTACGGCCTCTTGCCTGTTTACGGCTTATGGTCAGCTCTGTGCGATGCTATGGTTTCTGTACACAAACCAACCAGCCAACCGTTTGCAAGGCTGCAGACCCGATAAGAAGGAGAAACACAGCTACTTTTAAACATCATCAAAGCCTTGGATATCAACAAGTTTTTGGAAATGCACACACATCGCTACGCCAACCATCTCAAGAAGCTGGTTGAAGGAATGAAAGAGGGACGCTGTGTTCGCACGGTCCAACAAGTCCTCCACCACTGGTAAATCCTATTTCACACGGCTACATGTAAACGGGATTATTAGTGGAATATTCACTTTCATTAGCCATGTAAACAGCTCAGTCTGAATATCGTCTTTTTCGGAATAAGGGCAAAAACCGGAATATTATGTGCACGTAAACGTAGTCAATGAGAATGTTTACACGCATCACTAGAGTGGAAGAGTAGCAGTACTGCAGTGTAAAAATACTCAGTTACAAGTTCAAAATCTTAACTAAGTAAAAGTACAAAAGTGTTAGCTTCAAATTGTCAGTACTCATTACGCAGAATGACCCATTTCAAAATCGAATATATTATAGTATTAGTGATGCAACAATGTGTTCATTACTTTAATGTTGCAGCTGGTAGAGATGGAGCTCATTTTAATGACTCTATATCCTGCTGGGTAGTTTATTAACCTATAATGATACATCTTAATGTATTTGTTGAATAATTGCAAAAGCATGATTTAGGCCTATATAAATCTAAAAAGTTAAATCTGCAGAGTAACTAACTAAAGTTGTCAGATAAATGGAGGGGCGTAGAAGTATAAAACATCCAGCACTTGTCATCTTATTTCCATATAGGCAGTTCAAAGTCATGATTTCTGTGTCATCACCCTCAGGTTATTGACAGGACTTTATGAAGACGGGATTTTCCCATTGATTCATTTTTGCCGTTTGTTTGGAGGCTGAAAATCCAATTTTGGATAACTAGAGGTGGAGTCTGAGCGGAGAATGAGTCACCTGTCAGTCAAGCAACCTTCAGACTCACCAGCAAGACTCCCATTACAAAAAGTGAAATTCTAATGTTGGACTTCCAATTGTGGAAAGCCAATTAACAGGAAGAAGTTTGGCATCTTCCAATCCCTTTAACCCTTGTGTTGGCTTCCTGTTGACCATGCAACTTTTTGTTTTTCTGGATCAAACTTTTTGTTGTTTTTTGTCACCTTTTACGATGTTTTTGTAGATTCTTTTCGCCGCTTTATTAATGTTTTCGTCTCTGTTTATTGTTGCGTTTCTGAAGCTTTTTCCTGAATTTTTTGTCACTTCTTTCAACGTTCGTCATTTCTTTTTCAAACGCTATAACATTTAATAAAACACACAAAATTCAATGAAAATAGTGAACTGATCATTGATTTTACTTGTGAAGAGCGTTGTATGGAAGCATCCACGTTATTTGCTTTGACAATTTCGTTGAAAGAAACCCAAATTTATGGTGTAGAAACTTTTTAAAAATGGGTCAAATTTGACCCGAAGACAACACGAGGGTTAAAACAATCTGTGTGAATGAGTGTTTTCAAGTCAGCATCTATCTATGATTAGAGCAACTACATCTGAATTTTTATAATTTATAATATATATATATATATATATATATATATATAATTTCGTGGAATACACGTTACCTAACATGGGTTTAACACTGAAGCTTTTTTGCATCTAGCTCTCAACCCTGATCTTCATCTGGGTCATTCTAGCGACATGACTCTACAAATGCCCAAGTCAGTTCCACCACTTTGGTCCAGACTGAAATATCTCAATAATTATTTGTATGGATTTGCTGTGAAATGTTGGACGGACATTGTGACATAAGGAAGAATCTTTATGTCTTTGGTGATCCCCTGACTTCTCTCTTTTACTGCCACCAAAAACAATATTAAAACAGACACATATGTGCAGGAACACACATTTACGCGAGGTGGTCTGCTGGAGGACACCACGTTGGTGTCAATCTGCCAGAATCCTCACTGTGCATCTCTGCACTGAGCTCCAATTAAGTGGAGATGTCTCCCTTTCACAGCCTCGTTAGCCTAATTGGATTAACGAGGAGGACGCTTTTGATGGACAGCTGGTTTAGGAGCAGCGTGGCGGCTCTGTGGAAGCTTGAGAAAGTAAATCCTGCATCTGGTTTAACACATTTTGAAAGACTATGTGTCAGATTTGTCCTGAAATCTCAGTGTGCTACGAGGCCTGTTGACTCACTTAGGATTGGTTTGATCTGCACGATTGGGATTTGGGGACTATTTCTTTTAAACATTTTCTTTTATCAGTATTAACTATATAAAGCCAGATCCATTTTGGATCTTTCGTGAGTTTGTTCCAGGTAGACTGGCTGTCAAACAATGCTAATTGCTATGTTTTAAAAGTTAAAACAGCACAGTAAAGTTCACCTGGTGGTCATTTTCTCGATTAATCATTATTTCTATAAAAAGGAAAAATGTCCATCACAATTAAGGTGATGTCATCTAATGTCTTGTTTTGTCTAGCAAAAACAGACCAAAACTCAAAGATATTTAATCTACAAAAATATGAAATAGAGAAACAGCAGATTATCACTATTGTCCGATTTAAACGATTTATTTAAACGATCTCATCGATTATCAGAGCAGTTGGATATTTTGTTTAGTCAATTCTGACTTAACTACGTTTTTCATGTTGAATGGAATCCAAAACTAAGCTAAACTCAAACAAAATAACAACCGAGGACTCAATGGAAGACCAAATGAGGTAGATTGTTTAAAGGGCATTTAAAGTGCAAGCCTAGTTAAACCAACTATGACCAGCGTCTTTTACCCTATTCGAGCCGCAGACCGAGCAGACTGGACTGTCAGGATCGGGGTCGGGTTGAGTCAGGACGAGTCGGTTTAGGGTTTCAGTCACAGTCTGGGTGCAGGACAGACCAACTGAGGCCCAAATGAGACAAAACTGATGAAATAAAAGAGTCTTTGTTTGTTTCCCTCCCACTTAACATGAGATAATCAAACAGTATTACATAAGTAGATTCCTCAAATGTCTGTGAGTTTGTCTATATTTGTGTGTGTTGTGTGTTGTGTGTGTGTGTGTGTGTGTGTGTGTGTGTGTGTGTGTGTGTGTGTGTGTGTGTGTGTGTGTGTGTGTGTGGGGTCCCTTTGCCAGTATAACCCACTGGTAATTGGGGTGGCTTCCAACTCTGGTAAAGGGTGTGGATGGTTATAATGAGAAGAGTTTGGCTCGTCTTCTTGTGTGTGTGTGTGTGTGTGTGTGTGTGCATGTTGTGTGTGGGGTTTGGGGTGATGTCGCCTCAAGGCCAAGTGCTGTTAGCCTGCGCTGGCGAGCCGCCGACCCTCAAGCCTCGCCTTTTGTTTAACCCAGATCAGTTTGGCGAGGGGAAGCCACTAAAACCACCCACAGTCCCGGGGTACCCTGATTGCCAGTGACAGACTGTAAAGAGGAACCTGATTGGTCGTGACAGTTAGGGCCCGCCAGCCAGCTTGCTGACCCAGACTGGAGGGAGGAGGGGTAAGTCCACCGTTTTTTTTTATATCCATGAATATGATTTCATTTAGCAGATTACATAACATGTATATTTATTTAAATTTTTTTATTTAACATTTATTTAACCAGGTAGGCCATTGAGAACAGCTTCTCATTTGCAACGGCGACCTGGCTAAGAAAGCACGAGCGTGCGAGACAACATACAGTTTCACATTCAATACAAAACAGGAGTACAACATACAATAGGCTACATAAAGTGCAGAATAAGTAGGCATTACAAGGCTGACACAAACGTGTGGTGTGAGTAAACCAAGGGATATGCAAAAGTGATAAGGAGATAACGCAGTATACATTAATAGGCAGTCTGTATCACGCTTAAAGGGTCAAAATACAGATATTGCAAAATGTGGACCAGTTAGTGAATTAGAACCGTTACAATTAGAACGTAATAAGCATAGATAGACAGTCTGTAAGAAGCTAAAATGTAGTGAAGAGCCAAATATACAGTTAGTGCAATTTCTGGTGTAATTACTGATGTAGATCAGAGGGAACACACTAAACCTGAAATGACTGTAAAAAGTCAGTCTACAGATGCAAGTGTAACAGAATTATACAGTCAGTATACCGATAGTGCAAGTGTAACCAAATTGTGCAAGTGTAACAGAAATATACAATATACATAAAAGTAAAAAATATCAATCCGTGTACAGAACAGCACGTGAGTGGTGCAAGGGGAGATGCTCATGTTCATCTGAACAAAAAATAAATAAAAAAATGCAGTGGGGCATGACAGAGATATTCTCATCATACCTCACATTTTCTACTAATTATCCAAATGCTCACTATGTAAAAAAAAATTATTTAACTGAAACTATTGACATCAAGTCAGGTTTTGAGGGTGTAACTTTTGACAATTAGCAAGTTAAGTTTCCTTCCAGTCACTTTTTGAGCCAAGAAAAAAGGCAAAGTGGTGTTAGTTTTCAATATTATAATCAGTCATAAAATGTTTTGCTGCTTTGCCAGGTGTATTGAGAAAGGTCAGAGATAAAAAAATAAATAAAAAAGGTGACAGCGAGGGGGGCCAAAGTACATTCGTATTTCCTGGTGAGATCTATTTATAAGCCCCTTTGGGTTTTTTAATCCCACTAGCAAAAACCTTTTTTTTTTTTTTTCTTTTTGTGCCTTTAAACAAACTAAAAACATTTGTATATTGTATATCGGTGAAATAACACTACCGTGGTCAAACTTGTGCAAAAAAAGAATCGTTAATATTAGGGCTTAAAACGATTCCTCGTAACCGTTAGTAATAAGTCATTTGATTACTAAATATTCTTTGTCTCGAAGCTTCATTTAATCCACATACCTATTCACAGCCCACTATGTTTCGCACAGATGACTATTACTTTCACACAATGTGCTTACGTGCTGTGCACCATAGTCTGAATGGTGATGTGGAGAAGAAAGCATAGATTGCAAAATGGAGGATAAGAGAGTAAATAGCAATGTGCAATTAATACAAGTTCAGTTGATACGTCGCCATGTCAGAAACCAGTAAAGGGCCCGATTATTGAGGAAACTAGGCATCAGCGATTATTGTTGGTTCAGGTTTCTCTGCTTATTAAACCAAAAAAAACTGACTTTGGTGTGACAGTGTCCTGTATTTCTTGCAGTGTGTGGACATTAAACACATTGAATTAACGTTTATGAAAATGGCCACATGCACTGAGCGGACCGACGAAGCCGAGTGAATGGAGGAGAGTGAGTGAGCGCCTCTTCTCATTGATTTTAGCTTCAAATACCCGAACCTCAAGAGAACCACGCACACACACTCCTCTCTTTACCCGTTCCCACACTCAGTCGCTAATGAATAAGGCATGAGGCGTTTTAATCTTTACTCAACGCTGCTCATTAATATCGATATGAGGAGGAAATGCGCAGTCTGCATTCGACTCTAATTGAAAACCTCTGCATCGATTTTACACCAGTCACTCTCTCTCGTCCTCCGTCTTTCCTTCTTTCATTCATCTTTTGTTCACTTTCTTGTCCTCCCTGTCTTGCCATCTCCTCGCCTTCTCTTCATCTCACCCTTGTTATCTCATAAATTCAATCCCTCTCTCCTCTATTTTCCCGGTCAAATAAATCCTTCCTCATCTTCTCTTTTTGGTCTCTGCTTCTCGCCTCCTCTCTGTGTTTTCGCCTTTTTTTTTTTTCCCCCTCATCCCATCACATAAATCCTTTCACCTCTGACTCCACAGGTGGTGGGATGGAGGAAGGATGCGTTGCTATGGAAACGCTCTCTGCCTCGGCCTCGCTAGAGCTGATACAGCTCTGCAGAACCCGACAAGATCTGCATCTGCACACATTACACACATTACACACACACACACACACACACACACACACACACACGGATGTATTTATCTTTGAAGAACTGTGATTTTATGAGGATCAAAAATGTCATGCTGTGGGTGTGTGGACACATGTGCATGCACGTGTATGAGCCAATGCATATAAGATTTCCACATTTTCACACTCATAAACTCTGTGTCTGTGTGTGTGTGTGTATGTATGTATGTATGTATGTATGTGTGTGTGTGTGTGTGTGTGTGTGTGTGTGTGTGTGTGTGTGTGTGTGTGCATGCATAATGAATGTATGCATCTACATTTACACAGCCTCTTTTTGTCTTCCCTCATGACTTGAGTTTTTAACGGTCAGTCAATTAAAATTCACACACAAACACACACACACACACACACACACACACACACACACACACACACACACACACACACACACACACACACACACACACACACACACACACACACACTTCCCAATCCCCCCCTCCACACACACACACCCCCCACCCCCACCCACACACACACACACACACACATATAGATTTTTAAGTGTCTGACATACAGAATATGTTGAGCTCATTATTTTCAGTGTTTATTTTGAATATAAATAGGTCACCCAAAAAAAGAGAAATGTAACGCCACACACTTTCTGACAATCCTTCCTCCATAGAGTTGGGGCAACAATCGTGTTCACAGTTAAAAGAAACCAACAGTGACTGTCGGCAGGGAAAAGGGACGCTACTCTGTGCTACTGTGCGAGTCTGAACATAAACAAACTCATCACACGAGAGAAAACATCAAACACACGAGGCACATAAATCCTCCTCTCTAATTATCTGTCTTTCTGCTGAACCTTGTTTTGTTGCCATGACAGGTGTGTGTGTGTGTGTGTGTGTGTTCACATTAGCGTGTGATGGGCGGACTGACTGCTAATACGACAGTCTGCAGTAGAAGAAGGAGGAACGAGGACCGTGCACGGCCAGACGGAGAGGAGAGGGGAGCTTGGGCACGAGCATGAACTCAGTGACTCGTTTCACCAAGGACACGCTGATACACAGACAGTGTAGCACCTACAAACCACACGCACAAACACACACTCGCACATTTACGGCATTATAGACCGTAGAAAAGCAGCCATGCTGTACACACACATACGCACAGGGAGACAGGTGCAAGCCTACTATTCCATCTTCCATTATTTTTTCACCCTGTCTCTCCCACACCGCTGACATGAACACACACAAACATGTAAATTGCTGTTCAAGGGCACCTAGAGTTTGAGAACAACGCCAACTCAGCACTGCTTAAAAAAATAAAATAAAACATGTACTTTACGCTAATTGTTTCGTCTTTGAGCAGGAAGGGCAGAAGCACCCCGTCACTATCAGACAGCTCATGCAACTTTGGCGTGGCGTTCGAGGACTTTCTCCACCTGCGTCAAAAACTTCTAGCCGACCACAGCTGAGGACCGCGGCAACGACCCTAACAACTGTCACACCTGCCTGTGTCAGAGCGGCAGCGAAAAACACCTGGGCGCTGACAAGGACGACGAGAACACCGGCACAAAGGCACACTTACTTCTTGGGTGACACTGTGCTTTAAGTGAGTTTAAGATAGGCTGATGCAGACTTTTCTTTTTTAATCTTTAGAAGAGATAAGGTCCAGAGTGCTTAGAAGTTTAACCCAATAATGAGCGGGTGCTCTTTGGGAGGGAACACAAAAGATCCGTAGAATGAACAGAAACTACCTACAGTAGACTAACGGCTACAGCTCACTGTACCCTGAAGCTGTTGTTACCCAATGTGCTGTTTTTGAGGCTTTTCAACCTGGACATGAATACATTCTTTGGGGGAACTGCTTATCCTTAGCATAGAAATAATCTGAAAATCAGGAAAAAGTATAAGCGCGGTTCAATCAGGCAACTTAAAGTTGTGAAGAAAAACACTGGAAAACAAGCCATCAGCCGATTCCGGCACACCCTCCAAACGCGCACTGCACTAGTATTACAAATTAGGAAAACCAAACTGCCCATTGTTACTTTGTTGTATGAGGACATTTACATCTCAGAGGAATTCTGAAATGCGTGTGTGCACACACACATACATATATATATATATATATATATATATATATATATATATATATACACACACACACACACACACACACACACACACCATACAATACAATCACACAATAGAATCCAGCAGCTGGCTGGGTCAAGTCTGTGGCCATATCATGTTGGCCTGCAGGCAGATCCAGGTGGGAGGATATTACAAATGAGATTAGGATAACAAACAGGTTTATCTGGGATGAGAGCACAGTAATAGCCTGCACCGATCCCAATTTAGTGCTGCGAGAAAAGTTTCTGTCCCTCTTTTTAAAAAAAACGCCTTCTACCACGATGATTAGGGCTGCAAGCAAAGATGATTTTCATTATTGATTACTTTTTGATCAGTTGTTTAATCTAAGACAGGCAAAAAAATGATGACAAATTTGCTTGTTTTGTCTGAAAAAACTAATATACTGAATTTATAATGATGAGAAACCGAGGAAAGAGTCATCACTGTTAAAAAGCTGAAAAAGGTACGTGATTATTGACTTAAATTAATAGTCTTTAATTAGTTTTTTAAAAAACAGACTAATTGATTCATCTAATATTCATTACAATTTTTAACTGTCTTATTATTTGTTTGTAATGTACAGAGGACTCCTTGGAAGAAAATGAAATAAAGTAAAGGCAATACTTGGTTAAAGTTAGGGAATGACTGACTGTGGCAGCAAACTTGGGTATGAAAGTCAGACGTGCTCCGCTTCACCACCCCGACCTCCGTACTTTCCACTGAATGTAAATTATGGAGGTGAAGAATCATCCAATATATATTATATTTTTTTTACACAAACCTAAGAGTAACAAAATGAAAATAATTTAAACATGTCTTATAACAGATCCTAAAAGTCCCAGGTATGTACTTAGTTATCAGACTGAAACTACTGACTCAAGACTGACAAAACTGACATCCCTGCAGTCTTTCCTTTTGCGGTCATTTTGCTAATATAATTATATATAATATATAATGGGACATGTGTTGTAGCTTGATGAATCGTCAGCGAACCGTCCTGGCTCCTCTGGACGTCCGTCACTCAGTCTCTTGGAAGCACCAAAAATCTAACATACACAAACTACGGTCAGTATCTTTGCTTTCAATTGAACATGTCGCGAAAGATTTTAAGAAATCTTTGAAGTTGCACTTACATCTTCCTTCTTGGATCTAAATTTGGAATAAAAAAAAAAAAAACAGATGTTTGCACACAGCCAGCAGCGAAACGTGTACATCTGCTGAAAATCAAACACAGTACGCCGTGCATGAAACGATTATGCAGAAATAATGAATACACCAATATGAATAATGATATCATCTATGAATTAGAGCTGGTAATGATGGACTACACCCATTGCCAGTGGGTTAAACAACACACACACACACACACACACACACACACACACACACACACACACACACACACACACACACACACACACACACACACACACACACACACACACACACACACACACACACACACACACACACACACACACACACACACACACACAGGGCGTAGAGCCACCAGACTTGGTAAGACATTTCAGCCTGTGCCAAAATCCAACCAGCATTTTGAGCCTTAACAAATTCAAAGCGCGAACACATTATGGCGGCGATATGAACGCGCTATTCTGCCAGCCGGTGTCCGTGGATGTGTGTGGTTTCCATGGCGACAAAGAAGATGCAGAGGAGAGACTGCAAAGCCATTGTTCACCAATAACCAGAGCTGTAGACGGCTCAAATCTTTATGTTTGGTAATCTATTTTTTTGTAGCTTTTTTCCTTCCGCACACTGCAGTAAAGAAAGCTAGATTGGGTTAGTGGAGTCACGGAGGGGGCGGATTTGGCTTGAAGATGAACCCATTGCACATCAAAGATAATCTGCCAGCAAGCAGATATGTGTCAGCAGGCCACGAGAAAGGAGGAGGAAGATGAAGGGAGACGGGCACAGAAGAGGCTGTACATCCATTGGGTTTTAGTGCTGAAACCATTAGTCCGTCAATCACCTATCTAACAGCTTAATCGTGCATGGGGGAGGGGAGGATGGGAGGGACGGCGGCATATCATCTGTATTAAATACACAGAAGGAGGAGGATTGCAAATGGCCACCGGAGAAAAAAAAAGCTGTGAGGAAATGACCGGCGGTATTCTGGGCGGCTGTTGTTGTCAGTTCGGGGGCAGTTGGCCTCGGTTGTCTGAGCATCATTCGCAGATGTGGGGCAAGCTGCCGCCTCCACACTCCACCGGTGAAGCGAAAAGATGGGTGGGTGTGTGTGTGTGTGTGTGTGTGTGTGTGTGTGTGTGTGAAGGGGATGGAGGAGGAGGCTTAGCCCAAGGTGGTTTTAAGGCATCTGCACCAGATCTGTCAATCTCTTTTTGTTAAATATTCACCTGAGTTCGAGGGGACAGAGACTCCCTTGCTGCAGCTTTGATGATAAGGTGACAAAAATATTTCTGAAGGGGAGTTATAAAGTGCTAATAAGTACTTAAAGGTGAGTTTAGGCTGATCATATGGTATTTTTATGATTTGAATATCCACTTAAACACTTACGGTGACGATGGACGGCGTTGTCTGTCTGCTGGTTCAACACTTGTCCAAACATATTTCGTACAGACCTTCAAGTTCCCCTGAGAGTGTATCCTAACTATATCCTTTGATGAGCTCCAGATTTTTTTCCTCTAGTGTCACCATGAGATTGACATTAGTGGTTTTGAGTCAAATTGAGAATCTAGGAAGTCGGTGCGCTCAGCAGAGAAATACTCTTGCACATAAACCACGTAAAAACTCAAATTGATGTTTTGCCATTTACATTTTCCCAGCTGACGTTGGTCGAGAGACAGGGTTAAACCTTTGACAGGTCCAACTGAGCAACATTCTCTTAAGGCTCTGACACACCAACCCAGAAAAGGCAATCGGGCTGATCAGTCTCCCCGAGTTGGTCAAAAAAAGTGCCTCAGAACACACCAAAGCGGCGCCGACCTGAGCGTACGTTCTTCGCGTGCGCGAGACGTAATACGTCTCCATAACAGCAGGCGGCGCTAATCTCTATTGTCGTCCAAACAATTTTAACCGGCAGCTGATTTGACGAATGTGTCACGTGGGTCTGGCTTCTCCTGAATTTCAAAGCCAGACCATAATGACGGCTCGTTCGGAATACGATCTCGTATTTTACGAAAATAGTTCACCGAAACGTGTTTCTGAAAAACATTTTAAGCGAGAAATAGGCCGTGCAGTTGTTGAATCGTCATGCTCATCCCGCTCGTCATTTCCGGTAATTGGTCATTGAGTCCGACTGCCCACTGGCCGATTCAACAAGTCAAATCGGCCCAAATGAACGCAGACGGCTCCTCCGACTGACGACGGCACGGAACACACCAAACCGACCTCGCCAAACTGTCCGACGGCCGATTATCGGGTTGGTGTGTCAGCGCCTTAAGCTAAGCTAAGCGCCTACTTGCTGTAGCTTCATATTTAACCTACAGACAGAGTGGTAGCCTAGCAATCCTCTCATTAAACTCTTAGCTGTTACTATTGCTTTCAGGCGATCAAGACAAATGATCTATACAATGCCCTTATATGAGTGTGCATTACACTGCCTGGACATGCTTTAAAAACTGGTCCGATGCTCTCATATGTTACATTTCTATCAGGCATTGGGGTGGAACTGGGGAATAAATGCACTTGCCCCTTTAAAAAGCTAAAAGAAAACATCATCTCATTAAACTTGCAGGGAAAACTGAAGCAAAGGCTGATGACTGAAAGGGCATAAATTGGTCAGTGTGCTAAATCATACTGGCTCACATTTGGCTAAGATTTGCAGTTAACTGCAGTTAACAATTGCGCTTGGATGTTTTGTTTTTTTTTCCCCTCCTTTAAAAACCTTCCAGACGGATTTTTGCTCTTCAAATAAAACCCACACAATAACAATATCGTTTTATGAATGTCAGCCAGTGCAATGAAAAGAATCAACCAGATTATATTGGATTATAACGCCAGACTGATTTCATCTCGTGCACGCTCCTGCATTATTAATCTGACAGTAATGTGCGCAATGAATCTCAGACAAAGAGACAGAGAGAGAAAGAAAGCCTTCGTGTCTTTTTTTAATGTTTACTCTGGTGTTTTTTTTTTTCCTCCTTCTTCTTCTTCCTTCTCGGTGTATCAGAATGTCCGTCCAGATCCCGTCATGAATTATTCATAAAGCCCCCCCCGGCCCTAATCCTCGCCTTTGTGTCGCTGTAGTGCCAGTGCGCCTCCGGGGATCCGGGTTACTGCATCGGCTGGACGCTGTCACTGCCACACATCTCTGTAATTTCTCCTAGAATATTCCTACAGTGGCTTTTAATGCACCTGCACAGGGTTTCATCTAGTGACCTGATTTAGCTGTAATTGCCTTCTGTGATAATGTCTTATCTGTGTTTCTTGGTGTGTGGACGGAGTTAAATGTCATTTTTACCCCCCCAGCCCCCATTTTGTATATATTGTATGTGTAGCCTATATGTATACTCAGCATTGAGCTCATGGTCACCGTATTGTATGTTCACATCTTAATATAGCCCTATAATAGTAGCCCTTCTATAGATTTACAATGTGGGACAGTCCATTTTTTCAATTAATGTCCTAATATTCGATCTTGCAGTGTGTCTGTGGTGTCCAGTTGGTTTGTATTGACCTCTTTGTTACCCCATCATGTGTCTCTATAATATCCATGAGGGCTCAGTCTACTTGTGCCTTTATTGTGACCTCATTTCGGGTTTTGTCTCTTGTGACATCTCTAAAATATTCCGGCAGGGACACAGTGTTCAATAATGACTTAATCATGACATGTGTGCGCCCCTAGGCATCGATATAAGATTCCTATGCAATTTGGAAAATCTTATGATAATCCTACAGCATAGTATGAAGGCGGTATTTGCTATACTATGCATACAAAAATGTGTAGGTTATTTTTCCACATAAGCATATATTTGAGGACAGATTCTCCAAAATCCAGTTTTCTTCCAGTTTGCAGCAACTGGAAAATGTCAAGACCAATATAATGTGCAGAAAAAAAAAATGTCATCAAATTTGTACTAACCAATAGTCTATCAATACCAGTTGAGTGTGCAGTGCTTCCTAACCTACAATCCGAGCCTCACTGACCTCCTTTCTGGCTGCCCTATGGGAGTGTGTTTAGGTACCCTGGATCCACAGAGAGGGGACGCGCTGCAGCAGCAGCAGCAGCAGCAAAAAACACAAATATTGAGCAAAATAAAAATGTTACGTTTTTGCACGATTAAAGTGCACGTGTGGGGGGCAGTTCCTTACCGTGGACAGCCAGCGGGATCAAGTACAGTGCCAGGACGCACGACAGCAGCGCTAGTCTCCAGCATCCCGTGCAAAAGCTCGCCTCCTTCCCCTGCATCCTCGCCGTGCAATGATAGAATAATATTATCGGACAGAAACAAATAAAATAAAGGAAATCCCTGTTCAAATAGTGATATTAGAGTTCAAAAAAAATGTTGCAAAAAGTAATCCGGGTGTGTTGATTTGCGTGCAGTCTAGACTCCAGCCTGGCTGCGCTTCTCCTCCATATCCGCTTAGTCTCCGCTGGATCCGTCGCTGTTCCACACGCTCGGCTCAGTTATTAAAGCACACTGAGGTTGGTTACGGCTCCATTGCCACAGAACGGCGGTCGGAGACGGCGAGGGTGGAGTGGTGGTGGTGGAGGCGGGGGGAGCGTGTGGGGCGCAGACGCACGCCGTGGCTCAGCTCGGCTCGGCTCGGCTTGGCTGGGCTCGGAACAGATCGGTGCTTTGGGCACTTTGTGGCTGAGAGGCAAACAAACGCACGGCGGAGGGCAGCGCGCTCGGCAGCCTTCTCATCATCTGGGGAGAAGAAAAGAGGGTTGTTGATGCCCCCCAATTCTCCCCCACCCCCTCCTCTTCATACCTCCCCCTTACCCCCCCCCCTTTTCCTAAGACGCTTCCCTACTCCCCCTCTCTCCATCCTTCCCTTTTCTGAAACTTTTTCCTCCATTTTCGTCCTCCACAGCGTACATATCTTTCCTCTTCCCTAGACTTTTTCAGCCTCTTCCTTCTTCATCCCCACTTTCTAAATCTTTCATGACCGTTTCTTTTTTAACCTCCTTGTCCTCTTTCCAGACTGCGTTTCCCTTCCTTTCCTCCTCTCAGAATGCCATATCCTTTCCCTCCGTTTCCTTTCTTGCCACTTTCTTTCTTTTTTCGTACTTTGTCTTCCTCCAAAGCACCCATGTTTCTCCTCCCTCTTTTCCAAGAGCATTTCTCCTCCTCTTCTCCTTCTAACTTTCCTTTTCTTACACAAAACGTTTTGTCCTGTCTCCTGCACCTCTCTAAGATCTTCAAATTTGTCCCCACTTTCCAGCCTTTCCTTTCGCGCAAACAGTTCCCCCCTCTAACTGTTCCATTCCTCCACTTCCCAAGACACTTTCCTCCCCCTCCTCTCTCCGTCCTCCCTCGTTTCCAAAGATATTCTCGTCCTGTTTCACGTCTTCATCTTCCATGACTTTTTGAACCCCCCCCCCTTTCCAATTTCTTAATTCCAGGAAGTGTTTTACCCCTCTCCTGCATTTCTGTCCTTCCACCTCTTTCTCTTCCTCAGACTTTTTGTCCTCTTTCCTCTCTTCCAGAGACAATTCTCTTCCTCTTCAATTATTCCTTAATCTTCCAAGACTTTTTAAGCCTCAGTTCCCTGTTTTTCTTCCAGAAAATGTTTGTCCTTCAAAAAGATACTTTTCTTCCTTTTCCTACTCCTTTACTTCCCTCCTCCCATCCTTCTCTTTCACATTTCCCTATCCCTTAAACGGATTCTCCTCTTCCTTCCTGGAAACGAATATTCCTCCTCCCCCTCTTCTTCTTCTTCCTTCTTCCTCCATCTGCATTGAAAGATGGCTTCCCTCTTCTTCCTCCTCCTCTCAGAGTTTGAGACATTCCCCCCCCATCTTTTTTTTCTTCCCACTTCCTCTTTTCCTTTCCTAAAAACTTTTCCACCTCCTCCTACTCCACCCTCTATTTCCCAAAGCTTCCAGTTTTTTTTTCCTATTCATCTGAGAGTGTTGGATCTCAATAGGAGTGCAACTCTGCTCTGGACACTTTTTTTTCTTCTCGGTCTATTTCCAAGGAGCTCAACTTCCTTTCATTGTTCCGTGTATATGTGTATATGTGTGTGTGTGTGTGTGTGTGTGTGTGTGTGTGTGTGTGTGTGTGTTAGTGTGTGTGTGTGTGTGTGTGTGTGTGTGTGTGTGTGTGTGTTGTGTCAGGGTGATGAAGTACTTTGAGATTATGTTTATAAAAAAAAAAAAAAAGTGTGGTGTTTGATGCCGTCAAAACAACAAGCTTATTGTTTAATGGTGTGACATAGAGAAGCAAACAATAGTGGGAGTGGGGAAGAGGAGACGTGGGGTGTCTGGGTGAAAAGAGGCTAGGTTGGAAGGGGCACATGGGGGATGCACACGGTGATGAATGCCCAAGGGCCCCGGGGGGAATGGTAGTGGAGGGGGTGGGGGTCGTGGGCATTCTTCCACACAAAAAAAAAAAAAGCATAAAGAGAGAGGGGCTGGGCAACAGGAGGTGTGTGTGTGTGTGTGTGTGTGTGTGTGTGTGCGTGTGTGTCTCTGCAGTTGGTTGTTTATGTGTATGTGTGTGTATGTGTGTGTGTGTGTGTAAAAGCAGCAGCAATGCCAACAAAATGAAATCCAAAATGTTTAGTGGAATAGAAAATGTGTTTGGCGAATTGTGAAAAGTAGGTCAGGAGGACATTTTGGTGGCTTCCATTTAAATCATATGAAATATGGTCCCTTTTCTGGCAGAGACATTTTTTTGGGAACACAGTATAAGCACAGTGTATTCTCCCAGAAAATGCTTCCAAAAAAAATTGAATAGGTACTGAGCACCTGTCATTTCTCTTTGTTTCTTCATACACTGATCCACACAACCATCAGTGTATTCATTATGAGCACAATAAGATTACATTCACACTGCCAACCTTCCTGCTCATTTCTTCTTTTATCTGATTTCACTGGAAGGCCGGTTTTATCTATTCCACTGTGTCATGCCAATATGAGCTGACAGCAGCGTTGGACAGGGGGACAACAACAACAACATCTGTTATGAACTCAAATTCCGGCCATACTTCTTTCGGTTTTATCTTCCACTCTGATCCAATCCACTAAACCTAATAAAGTGGGATATTTGTCTTTTCGTCTGTCCTCACTGTTTTCCATGCGTAGTCTGACTCAACCGAGCTGTATTCTTGTCTGAGGTCAATCATAGGTGCCAATTAAACTGATTATCAATGCTTTTTAACACCCAACAAGACAGCCATGCCAGCAGTTCTATGAATTATTTAGAATTCACCCTGAAGGGAAGATGAATATTTGTACTACATGTCATGGCAATCCATCCCACAATTAAGCTATTTCAATATGTCAAACTGGAATCGTTTGCCTTTTGTTAGATAAACGACTTAATTATCAATGGAAATGAAAATCTGCCTCAGTACACAGCTGATGACAGGAAACAGGATGTGAGTTAGTCCTCTATTATAATAGGACAATCTTGATATTACACACACACACACACACACGATAATAACAATAACATAGGGGACAGTGCTCATCAACACATGGATTAGGGGCCATTTAATCCCTCTTGTTCACCTCAAAAACATAAAGACCCCCCCTCCCCTCCCCCTTCCTCTATCTCTGAGAGAATCAGTATGATATGCCACCCTGAGCATAAACACTTATTACATCCCTCATCACCCCCTATCTTCTCTCCTCGCCTTGCTCTTTTTCTCATACTGCAAGGAAAATAATAATAAAGTTGAACAAACAGTGGAACTCGCATTTTTTTGCGCGGCTGCGCCTGTCATAGTCAACACCAAAAGCAATCAAATTTCGGTGATTTTTTTTTGGATTCACTACAAATGTAATTTCATTGGTTTTCACAGGAAGCGCAGAAGTAATGAAAAGTGACAGCGTCGAACAACTTCCCAAATTTCATTTGCGACAAAATAGGGAACTAATTAATGGTTGGGTGGTATTGTGGATTGTTTTTTCCATTTGTGAATCAATGCTAGGTTATCAGCGCTTGCTAGCTCACCTTATTAACCCATGAAAACAAAGACAAGGTGTGAAAGGCTACACGAGAGCAGAAATATAGTTTGTGTTTGCAGCCGCACAAGAGAGATGCAACCAAAACCTCTTATGGCATCAGAAGAGAGTGACCCATGCATTAATCTAATTATGTGCGAATTCAATGTTGTTCCATCATTCACAGCCCTGACAAATGGAAAGTACAAAATACAGTCAGTGTACAAGTGTGTAATAGCAGACCTGGGGTCGTTTTATGACCTATATCTCTATACATGCAGACCACATGGTATCAAGTCTAATTAGCTCACTCTGTAACAAATACAAGCTAACGAAAACAGAATGTGGCCTTGGAGCTTGTTTGTCGTTTGCTGCGCATATGGAAATTAGTTGTTGTGCCCTGGTTTTTTATTGTTAATGGATGGGTTTAGATATTCCCAAGCCTATCTTAATACTCACATGCCCATACAGTATGTTCATTGGCAGAGTTACTGGTGGCTGTGATCAATCCTCCTCTCCACACTGGCTGTGAGGCACTCTCCTTCTACTGTAGTGTAGCTCCAGTGTAAAGACATCGTTGACAAAATCCAGTTCAGCCGAAAGCTCAAATAAGGTGGGTGTCTTCCAAAGTTGGTCTTCTTAATTAATACAAAATCCCCTCAGTAGACTTTTTGCACAGCAGACATTTAGTCATAGTAGGAAAAGCACAGGTATTACTCAACATTGATGATGTCTCCGTTCTGTTCTTCCTGTCACTCAAACGGCTACATGCAATTCAACCGTAACTGATTTTATTATTTACACCTGTGCTTTTTCTACTGTGACTGTTAAAAATGTCTTCTGTGAATTTTGGGACTTATAACAATTCATGTGACTTTAAATCTATCGCCACTGTCAGCGGTTAAAGGCTCTGAAAACCCACATAGGTGTTTTAAGTTAATCTGTCTGATTAGACCTCTTCCAAGGACTGAGTGGGCGTGTTTAGACTGATTGATTGATTGATTGATTGAATGATTGACATCTTCCTGAGTCTCCGGTTAGCTTTGTTGCACCTGTTAGGGTAGGACAACTTACACCTTCATCATTCTTATTGGTAGATGAAGATTTGTGCCCTAATACATTCCCATCAAAGCTCTGGCCCCACCTTCAACCTGAGCAGAGGTCTAATCAGCCAGAATAACTAAAAGAAAAAACACCTGTGTGGATGTTTTAAAACTCTAATGACCAAATTCCCATCAGCCACGTGTTTGCATGTTACATGAGTTTTTTTGTGTTAGTTTAATGTCATAATGGAGTTATTCTAATTACCTGCTTTTGGACTTAAAGGAATATTTCACCGCTGCAAAGCTGAATATATCTTTAAATTGGGTCACTTATGTAGTAGAAATGTGAACAAAAAAATTTAAATTGGTGCCTTCTAGGCCGAGAAAAGCCACAGTCATGACACATGAACCCTAACCCTAACCCCAAACCTAACCATAACGTGTCATGACAAAACCGAATGACACTTACTAAAAAAGAGTTATGTCATAAACGTTTATGACTTGTTTATAATGTTTTATGACACGTTCATGACAGTGTCATGTCACTCTTATGTAGAAAACTTAAAGTAAAGTGTAACCCAAGTCTTTGATAATGTTTAAAAGTAGCTTTGTTTCTCCTTCTTATCGGGTCTGCAGCCTGAAAGAGGGACGCTGTATTCGCACAGTCCAACATGTCCGCCACTGCTGGTAAACTTTGAAAAAAGTATATTTTGCACGGCTACATGTAATTAGGGAATATTAGTGGAATATTCACTTTCATTAGCCATGTAAACAGCTTAGTCGGAATATCGTCTTTTGTGCAATAAGGGCAAAATCCGGAACATTATGTGCATGTAAAGGTAGTCATTGTCAATGTACAGTTTCTTTTAACTCGAACATCACCAGCTCTGGAATCTGTCTACAACTGTCTTGAGTTGTCAGAGGATGTGAACACAGGAACCTTTCCATTTCAATCCACGAATGTTGCAGCGCGTTACCATGGTCAGGCTGTTCTCATGAACCATTCGTACATATAGCTACAATAAGCTATATGTATTTGTATGTATTCCACATATTTATTACTGTATGCAGCACACTGACTGCTGATGTATAAGAACTTCAAGTGCCGCGAATGGGAGGATTGGTGGGTCACAGTGTTGGTCATCTTACTTTAAAAAAGTAATTAGTTACAGTTACAAATTACTTCTCCCAAAAAGTAATTGAGTTAGTAACTCAGTTGCCACATGGTAAAAGTAATTAGTTACTCAGCAAAGTAACTGTGACGTTATCTTTCCTGGGCATAGCGCGCATGTTACATAAACATTCTTGCCTTTAATTTCAATGAGCGAGAAGTAGTGCCGGTACTTCCAGCTCGAGAACGCTACCTTTGAATTTCCCTGGCTCGTCGCCATTGTCGCTGTCTTGTGTTTAGTGGTAGTCAGAGCGTGCAGTGAGACAGCGTGAGAAGGGCAATAACTGTAAACAAATAAATAACTTACACTACTGGTCAAAACAGCCCAATTTTTCTAGTTTTTTATTGAAATTTTAGCAGTTCAAGTCCAATGAATAGCTTGAAATGGTACAAAGGTAAGTGGTGAACTGTCTGAGGTTAAAACAAAAGTAAGTTTACCCAAAACTGAAAAATAATGTACATTTCAGAATTTTACAAAAAGGCCTTCAGGGAACAAGAAATGGGTAAACAATGTAAAGCTGTTCTGCAGCAATGGAGGTTGAATCAAGCTTTGAAAATTGGTGCTACCAATTTCCACAGGTGTTCCACCTTGTCTGGATTACTTACAACCCCCTCTGTTTGTATAAAAGTCTTGTTGGAACACACTGTGGTACCATACCCTCGTGAGCATTATTTGAACAGTACTGTACTGCAGAAAGTAGTGTGTTGCCATAAAAATGGCGGGAAAAAGGCAATTAACAATGGAAGAGAGACAGACCATCATAACACTTAAGAATGTTGGTCTTTCCTACAGAGAAATTGCGAAGAAAGTCAAGGTGTCAGTGAGTACAGTATTCTTCACCATCAAAAGGCACTTAGAAACTGGGGGAAACTCTGACAGGAAGAGGTCTGGCAGACCCAAAGCCACAACAGAATCAGAAGACAAGTTTCTGAGAGTCAACAGCTTGCGTGATAGGCGGCTCACAGGACAACAGCTTCAAGCACAGCTTAATAGTGGTCGTAATAAGCAAGTCTCAGTTTCAACTGTAAAGAGAAGACTTCAAGCTGCAGCAAGAAAGCCATTGCTAAGACGTAAAGACTAAGAAAAAGAGTCTTGCCTGGGCCAGGAAACCTCGTCAATGGACTACTGAACACTAGAAGAAGGTGCTATGGACTGATGAAATTTTAAATCTTCGGTTCATCACGCAGGATTTTTGTACGCCGTCGAGTAGGCGAAAGGATGGTTCCTCAGTGTGTAACATCAACTGTCAAACATGGAGGAGGAAGCGTGATGGTCTGGGGCTGTTTTGCTGGATCCACGGTCGGTGATTTGTACAGAGTGAAAGGCACCCTGAACCAAAATGGCTACCACAGCATTTTGCAGCGCCATGCAGTACCCTCTGGTATGCGCCTAGTTGGTCAGGGGTTCATCCTACAGCAAGATAATGACCCAAAACATAAGTCCAAGCTATGCCAGAACTACCTTAGCAAAAAAGAACAAGATGGTAAGCTTAAAAACATGGAGTGGCCAGCACAGTCACCAAACTTAAACCCCATTGAGCTGGTTTGGGATGAACTGGACACAAAAGTGAAAGCAAAGCAACCTACAAGTGCCACACATTTATGGGAACTTCTGCAACAGAGTTGGGAAGAACTTTCTGAAGAATATTTGATTTCCATTGTAGAAAGAATGCCACGAGTGAGTTCAGCTGTTATGTCTGCCAAAGGGGGCTACTTTGATGAGTCAAAAATTTAGAATACATCTTGGTTTATAAATTGATTCCATGATTTCTTTTTTAACTTAACTTGTTCATTTGTTCTATTCTTTCATTTCAGAGTACAATAAGACATTGAACTGCATGAATTTCAATAAAAACCTGGAAAAATTGGGGTCTTCTAAAACTTTTGACCGGTAGTGTACGTGAGCGCAGGCATTTTAAAATACACTGGTACATCACAACTCGTGCACTGAAAAACAAAGTGTAAATACCACATTAGTGGGTGTTCGAATGGGCATTTGAAGGTGCTCTAAGTGATGTCACGGCTTTTTTGTCACATACAGCAAACATCTCCTCACTATCTGCTAGCTGCCTGTCCCCTGAACACACTGTAAAAAACACGTGGTCTCTGTAGACAGCCCAGGCTTCACAAACGGTACCAAAAACAAACTGCGCCAACCTGCACCACCAAACATAACAAACAGTGCAGATGAACGGGGGTGTGGGGAGTGGAGGAGAGAGAAGCGTGAAGAAGGGAAGTTAGCTAGAGGAGAGCTGTCCTAGACAACAACAACGAGCCTAGCCTACGTTTTGTTTGACAATACTTCGAACGTCAACAAGAAGTGACGTCACCCAACATCGCTTAAAGCAGTGGTTACCAACCTTTTTTTCCTTGGCGCCCCCCCTACTTATGTCTAAGAAAAGCTGACCCCCGGAAACCGAAGTTGAGGTAACTCTTGAGATAGCGTCTTACTTTCTTTTTTGATACAGAGCAGTTATCAGCACTTTGACGTTTCTCCGCCATGTTTCATTCATAAAATAGTGATGCCGTGGCGGCAGGAAAGACGAGGCTGCTAACAGATAGCAGCTAGCAGCTGACCTGATGACCGCAAGGGTCCCAGGTTAAGAGGTCCTGGAGGTTTGGCCTACTGAGTAGCCTGCCTACAATTTTAAGCGAGAACAAAAATATATAGTTTTTATACTGACTTTTGTACATATTATATATTCTAGTGTATTATCATAATTTAACATGTGCAAATATTTTTTTTTACCTCAAACCAGATAAAGACTTGCGCACCCCCTGTGATCTTTGCCGCCCCCCTGAGGGGTCCCTGGACCCCAGGTTGGGAACCACTGGCTTAAAGCACCTTTAACATGAATATGGTAAGCACCAGTCCACATGAATCAACCAAATAATTAGCATGTTATCATGACTGTGAGCTAAAGAGTAGCCATGTGCTAATATTAGCATGTTAACAGTAGCATGTCAGCATATAGTGTCACAATAGCCAATCGCCTTTTTCACAGCAAACATTTTGACTTGTCATAACAGAAGAAGCCAATTAGGCTGTTTTTTTTATAGATCCATTGCTCCCTCTTTTGCCTTTTAGGATTCCTCCTTTCTCATTCTCTGTTCCTCCATCCTTTTTTCCCATGACTATCCCTTTATCGCTTCTCTTTTTTACTGTCTTTACTTGGGCTCAGATGGTGCAGCCTGCTGTGTTTGCTAACCAGAGCAGAAATAAACCGCCCCCCCGCCCCTTCACAATCAACCCCATCCCTTGTCTGTCTCCCCAAAATAATAACCCCCACTCCCTCAAAAAAAACCTGCTAAACACGTACAGTCTTACATAAAGTACAAACTGCACGTTTTCCCTGTTTTCTGAATGCAATACGTTTCTTAAAAACAGCTTCTTTCTCCGACGTCTGACCAGACACATGTTCTAGTCAGCGGCTTCTCATATTTGCAGCTCAAAATAAAGCCCAACTGTGAGCATGTTAATATTTGTTGATGTCTAATACTGTACCATCAGTCAAAGGCAGACTCTGTGATGAGTTCTGTCATGCTGGCATTAATGAGAGCAGGTTTTCACCCTGTCTTCAGGGCTGGTTTTACCACAGCTGCTCAAAGAGGCCAACATAATATATATCCAAACTTTCCGCTGGTTAATATTTGTTCAAGTCTAATCCAGCTGGTTATTCAAAGCAAGACAGCCTTGAATTCATTATGACTGCCACTGGGTTTAAAAAAAAAAATTCTTCTTCAATTGCAATTTGTGCATTCAGTCTACTTCAAACCTGCATTACGTACATTATTTAGTATATTAACAGTACAGTTATATTTATTGGGTTTTAGTCATTTATGAACATATTTTATTTGTTATTTTTATGTTTGTATTAACATATTTAACAAAATATTTCTTCTATTTTTGTTGAAAAAAAGAGGAAAGATTTTGGTGAAATAGTCTTTAAACTACACTGGTCTTTTTTTCGCTAACAATATTGCACGTTACAGTTTACTGTCACAGTTGGTGTTTAATGATGTTGGTGCCACCTTATCGTCGTCTCGTCTTAGTCATGGAAACACAACACAAACACAATTAACACTGTTTCCAGCAAAGCTAGCTAACTAGCTAAACCACCAGCTGACCAGTACCCAAGGGCAGCTGGTGATAAAAGTTAAAGAGGTCCAAGCTACCTTTGCAAAGATATTTTTAGTAGGAGACAAAAATGGACTTACCACCAGTAAGACAGCTCAAAATGAATGCTAATGTTACTGCTAGATGTGTAGAAGGCAACTGTTTGCTAGCGCTGTAAGCAGGAACTTTTTTGTTATCTTGTAGACACAAATTAAATTGATAGATGAATGAGGATTCATTGGCCAGTAGCCTAGCCTTTAACCCTAAGATTTGCTTTCTGTTTCTTTTCTGTTTATGGACATCAACTGTGACATTATAGAGGACACATGGAGTAGGGTGACCAGATTTCACGGAACAAAACCAGGACAATTTGCGCGTGACTGTAGTGCTCGTGCACGCACACGCTTTTTATGTGCCAGCCCAGGTCAGACATAGGCACAGACAGATTAGACATCATTTTCCCAACAGCACACATAGGCCTACTGCTCACAACATAATGGGGTATCTCAGTTAATAATCAGGAATGTTCTTGGTATATGTAGCCTACATATCTAAGAAATAATATTATGAGACATTGACTGAGTTTCGTGTGGGACCAACTTTATTTTCAGAATTAAAGCATTGTTTTGTAAAATGCACCCACTGAACTTGTGAAAAACTTTGTTAAAAGGTATTTTCCATTGCATGGCACTAAACTAATTATTTGGAACTGCTGCCACAGGCTTTAACTAAAGTTATGGTAACACTTTACGGTAAGGGTACATGAATTATGAATTCATGCATAAATGAATTCATGATTTGTGCATTAATTCATTCCTTTATATTTTATGAATCATCAGGAATTGACATGAGTTCATAGCCTCTCATTCATGACCTCATGCATGATCAACAAAAGCATTAGGTAAGGTGGGCCCATCATTATGCACAAGTTGTGTTCAAATCAGAATTTGCGCAGGGATGACCGCATTTTTTTGCAGAAAAATAAATAATCATGAGCATGCTTAATAAATCATAATTCATAATGATGTGCCCACGTACTTGATGCTTTAGTTGTGTTGTTCATGTATGAGGTCACGAATGACAGACTGTGAACACATCAATTCCTGATGACTCATGGGATATTAAGGAATGCAGTAACACATAAATCATTACTTACATAATGCATAATAATATATACATCAATTAATTCATGCATGAATTCATGATAATTCATGTACCATGAATGTAAGTGTCATGTAAGTGTTACTAGTGTTATTCTAACCAACAACACACACACACACAAATACACACAAATACACACACACACACACACACACACACACAAATGTAATCTCATTTGATAGAGCAGATAGCTTCCCTATTGTAAACATTCATTCTGTATACAGTATTTGTTAGAGGATTGAATTTGCTCAAGAATCAATTTGTTGGCTGAAAGCCTACTGTGAAATTGCGTACAGGTGTCAGCAAGATTGGCCTGTTTGACGAGTAGCGCCTTTAACGTGGGAATGGTCATGTGGTTCCTCTTGTCAGTCCATGTGTTGTTCATGAGCGAAAAGATCCGCTCAACGGGAGCACATTTGTGCCCGGTTAAAACCCTTTCACTGTCTATGGTTAAAACGACACAGATAAGAAGAGGCATTGCAACAATGTTAACAAGTAGACATTGTAACGCTGGGTGCACAGATTATGGGACGCAGACCGCTACGATTGACACACACACATCAACACACACACACACACACACACACACACACACACACACACACACACACACACACACACACACACACACACACACACACACACACACACACACACACACACAGTTAAAATCATACGCTGGACGCTTTATTAGTCTTTCTACTTGGGTTTAGTTAATGATCGGGCTATAATAAGACCACGTTGGCTATGTAATCACTGACAACCGGGACAATTTCATAGTGGTTCGTGTAAACCGGGACATTTTAGCGTCCCGACAGGCTTTTGTTGGACTCGGGACACGCAACTGAAAATCGTAACATGGAGGGGTAACATTCTTGCTATTTAGCTTACAACACGGACAGGGATGAGTGGCCAGTGAGAGTCCCTTTTACTTCTGTGAAGACCTTGTAAAATGTCTACTGTGGATCATTTACTGCATTGCTTTGAAAGTTGTACTTTATTTGAATTGTATGCACACAACTGAGAGACTGTTAACCCAACAGCAAAACAAATTGTGAGATGTAATGTGAGAAGAGACACTGAATAAATGGAATGGCAAAACCTTAGTTTATCAATTTATTTATAATTATAAGACAGATTTAAAGGTCCCATGGCATGAAAATGTCACTTTATGAGGTTTTTTAACATTAATATGAGTTCCCCCAGCCTACCTATGGTCCCCCAGTGGCTAGAAATGGTGATAGGTGTAAACCGAGCCCTGGGTATCCTGCTCTGCCTTTGAGAAAATGAAAGCTCAGATGGGCCGATCTGAAGAGACTTCAGATTCAGTATTAGGGGACCACTAAGGTCTATATAAAAGCATCCAAAAAATTACCATGTCATGGGACCTTTAACATACAAGTCCAATAAAATATATACATGTACTGTACAAGAGTAACGCCTGAACACAATACCTTCCATTCTGTTCTCTCAACTATCAACTTATCATTATCTGTAGATGATATAGCCTACTATGTGGTAAGAGGTGGGATTAAATGCTATTAAATGCCCAGGCTGGAAACTATGAAGTTATATTAATTTTAAAGTCCTGGTAAAGCAAAATCTGTGATTTCTTTCTGAACACGTTATACATGTTAGAAAATACGTTGAAAACATGTGAAAAGACTGTAAACAGTTTAGTTCTGAATTGTGGAGTTAGGCAGTTGGGAAGTCCATGATTTTTTGGGGGTGGCGTGAAATTATGATTCCCTTATGCACAGGAGTCATTTTTAACACAACCCCTCCCCTACTGTATAATCATCAGCATTTTTTCGTTCACTCCCTGTGTGAGTGGCAAGTTCGTTACGTTCCACAAGCTCTCTTAGCTTTTTTCAGACTACTAAATACATGACTAAATGCCACAGTCATATAAACACAAGCAAAATAGCCACTAATGTAAGTTTCATTCTTTTGGCTTGAATTGGCTACCACACCCGCTGGCAAATAAAGGTCCCATGACATGGTGCTCTTTGGATGCTTTTATATAGGCCTTAGTGGTCCCCTAAATACTGTATCTGAAGTCTCTTTCCCGAAATTCAGCCTTGGTGCAGAATTACAGCCACTAGAGCCAGTCCCACAATGAGCTTTCCTTAGGATGTGCCATTTCTGTGTCTGTAGCTATTGAGGAGGAGAGAGGGGGGGGGCAAGGTGGAGGGTGGGGGTGTGGCCTTGACCAACTGCCACTTTGCTCGTTTGAAAGCCATGATGTCTCTCTCTCTCATGGGTGGGCTAAATTTTCTGGGTGGGCAAAGCAGAGAAAGGGGAGGTAACCTTGCTCCTTATGACCTCATAAGGAGAAGATTCCAGATCGGCCCATCTGAGCTTTCATTTTCTCAAAGGCAGAGCAGGATACCCAGGGCTCGGTTTACACCTATCACCATTTCTAGCCACTGGGGGACCATAGGCAGGCTGGGGGAACTCATATTAATGTTAAAAAACCTCATTAAGTGACATTTTCATGCCATGGGACCTTTAAAGGTTAAAAAAAGCACTTACATAGATAGATCCTTTGCATTTAACCCATCCTATACATGTTATCGTAGCGCAGAACCCGGGGTCCAACGCCAGTTCTAACTAAGTAAACATACATGTTTTTGGTGGTGGGAGGAAACCAGAGCACCCGGAGAAAACCCACGCGAACATGGGGAAAACATGCAAACCTTCCACACAGAAAGGCCCTTCCTGGGGATCAAACCACTCAGCAGTGCCTTCTTGCTGTGAGGTGACAGTGCTAACCACTGAGTGTGTGCTTTAGTTCTGTCTGTCACCGTGAAGCGCCACTCTTCTTCGGAACAGAACCCATCAGCTTAATGGATTTCTTCATAATTACCAGGCGCTGTACTTTTACAAAACTCTCATTCAAAACAGATTTAGGCCGATCGACTTCAAATTTCTTCTACAGACCTTAACAATGAAGACATATTAAAAGTTTTAGTTTACTTCGAAAGAAGCTGCTGTGGCGTGGTAGCCATTTTGCATGTTTCACCAAACAGTAAGTTATTGTAACTCAAATGTACATTGTCCAATCTGGCCAAAATTTGTCTGGCTTGATAAGAGTCCTGGCCTGAAGACATCTACATACCAATAGACCTTTTTCACGGCAGACATCTTGACATGTCATAGTGGGAAAAGCACAGGTGTATTCAAAACCATTACTGATGGCTGTATTCCACTTAGGAGAGACCCTGGTATTGGGCATGCTGACTCACTGGAATAGCTTACTGGGACACTTGATGGAATTGAGCCATCGTTAAAGTTATCAATTTCAGCTGTGCTTTTCCTACTATGACAAGTCAAAATGTCTGCTGTGAAAAAGCTCCATATTGACTCAAAGTCATAGTGCTACCTACTGGCAACTGGAAATCAGCCCTATGTAACAAACATCATCTGATTAACATGAAATTGAACTTGTGGTCTACACTTGATATTGAGCAACCAACACATTCTCACACCCATCGTGTAAAATATGGATGCTTGGTCAGGTGCCTTTGGCAATGTCTTTGACGCTAAAAGTCTCCTTTAGCGTCACATCTAAATGCCCTTTATCTAAACGTGCTTGGTCGGGACTATTGACGTCACTTTTGACGCCGTTAGGTTGAGGAAAAGATTGTGGGTGGGCTTGTAAAAGGTGCCGTTAAACGTGGGACAAGAATGAGACAGTTGGGTTTAGGAAAAGAAGAACGGGACGAGAATGGCACGGTTGGGTTTAGGAAAAGAAGAACGGGACGAGAATGGCACGGTTGGGTTTAGGAAAAGAAGAACGGGACGAGAATGGCACGGTTGGGTTTAGGAAAAGAAGAAAGCGACAGTTGAGTTTAGGAAACGTGACACGCGGGACACGAACCCCGGTCTCCTGGGTGAAAGTCCTGTGTTGTTTGACCCATCCACCACCCCAACCAACCTCCTCCCTACGGGGAAATTCAGACTTTCATACTACTGCCACCGTTGTCGCTCCTAATACTACGTCATCTTCAAGCGCTGCTCTGGCCGGTGTGTTCTACACACACGCTGAAGGGTGCTTTTTGGGTCGTATCTGACGCTGCCAGCCACTGCCCAAGCATCAGTATTTTACGAGTTCGGAGTTAGAACGGGTTGGAGCAACATAATGTGGGACTCTTGCGCCCCCTCAGTGACGGACTGGCCATCTGGAATTTGGGCAAATGCCAGAAGGGCTGCCCCCCTATCGACCCCTATGGGCCATTACTGATAATATTTCTTTGGTTAATTTTGATGTTATTTTATGCATGCAGCTACAAATATTCAAGATTGTACTGCAGCAAAGTGCGTGGAAAGATACACTCAAAAGGCAGAGTTACTAATTTCCAAGCTAGGTTATTAACGCCCATATTATGCTCATTTTCAGGTTCGTAACTGTATTTTAAGGTTGTACCAGAATAGGTTTACATGGTTTAATTTTCAAAAAACACCATATTTTTGTTTTACTGCACAGGTCTCTCTCACTGCTGCAGATCCTCTTTTCACCTGGTTTCTGTTTTAGCTACAGAGTGAGACCTCTTTTCATCTTCTTCTTCTGTACTATCTTTGATTGCACTCGCACATGCTCAGTAGTTCGGATGTAGATCATGTCAGCTAGCTAACTCTAGAGACAGTAAAAGAAAGCCTGTTTCTCCAACTTTGGTCAGTTACAAGGCAGGATTAGCTGGGAGACTTCTAAATGAGGGCGCACATGTAAGTAGTTCTTTTGGAGATTATGGTGAACTTGTGTGTGTTGTAGCAGTGCTTTGCTATTGAGAACGAGGTAGCATGCTAACGCTAACGCTACAAGCTAACGGTTGTGGTTAGCCAGCTCGTTTCGGACTGTGACGTCACAATCCGAGCCGATTTTGAACAGCTCACCAGGAGACTGAAGGCAGGACACATTCAGAAACCGTATCTCACTCAAAACAGCATGGATGGATTTTTTTCAAAGTTTGTATGTGTGTGGAAGCATCAGAGACACAAAATTACACCCCAAATCCCAGAAATTTTTTTTTTTTTTTTTTTTTTTTTTAAAAAAATTAAAAAAATTTTTTTTTTTTTTTTCCCCTCCCTTTTTTTTTTTTTTTTTTTTTTTTTTTTTTTTTTTTTTTTTTCCCTTTTTTTTTTTTTAATTATTTAATTTTTTTTTTTTTTTTTTTTTTTTTATTTTTTTTCCCCCTTTTAAAACCGTGTTATCAGATGAGTTAGGATTCAATCGAGACTGTAACGCCTCCTCCCTTACGGTCTGCTGTTTCTGTGGACTCTTTTAAAAATCAGTTAGAGACCTATCTTTTTAAACAAGCTTTTGGTTAACCTGTCTGCACTTTATTTGTTTTGTATGTATTATATGTGTGCTGTATTTTAATATGTATCATATCGTATGTTCTTTGCAAAGCACTTTGAGATTTTTATCTGTGAAAAGCTCTATATAAATACATTTTACTTACTTATTAACTGATGACCCATTTTTCTTAGACTGTTATATAAGGTATCGTTGCACTCAGCAGAGTTCCGTTTTCATTGGTGACCATTTTCCCTGTCCCCTTTTCTTAAGCCATGCCCCTCTCATAACTAATAAATCGTTTGTCTTAGACTCTTCTGGGAGGCATCACTGCACTCAGCAGAGAGTTCTTTTATCTTTACGGTCTGCCCAGTTCAATATACTTTAGCCACACTCCTGCTCATACTGTAACTCATGAACTTTCCAAAGTTTTCCATGGACTCTTCTAGGATGCATCACTGCACTCAGCGGAGTTCCTTTTTATATTTTTTATAATTCTTTTTGCTTTAACAGGACTTGAAGCCAAAGTGATGACGACACCTCCCTCAAGCGTGTAAGGAAAAACACCCAAACAAACCCTTTAACTGGAGAGGCTGGAAGAAACCTTGGCAAGGATCGCACAAGAGGGAACTCCCTCCCAGAGATAGTTTAGTGTCTTACGGGCTGCATAACAAAAATATCTAGTGCTGTTAATTAAATCTAGAAACATGTAGGAGAGAAGGGAGTGCTCTTTAAAAGTAACTACCAGTATAACAGCAAAATATTATACTGGGTGTTTTAATCCTCCACCTGTACAGGCGTTACTGATACACCTACAAACCTCCTGATGTCCTGATGTCCCCCTGGGCCGTGGAACTGCTGTCCTCAAACCTCGTCTCTCTGGCTCTGCTGTCCTCCACCGTGTTTCGCGGTCCTTCGTCACTCTTGCTCCGTTGTGCCCCGGCGCTGCTGAGCTCACATCCATGGCCTGGTGCTGTCAAGCAATGACAAAAATATTGAAACATGAACATTTTTAATGGGAACCCCAGTGAGTTAGTTATGTTTTGTTATCCACTTCTGTTGCATTTTGTGTCTGAGTCTGATTATTGTTTCAAGGGGACATATTAGGCTTATTTCAGGTTCAAACTTGTTTTTCGGGGTTTCTACTAGAACATGTTTACATGCTTAAAGCTATAGTGCGTATTTTCTGTCGCCCCCATGAGGAATTCTAAGTAATGACAACAACACTGTTGGCGCGTCCACATGATACAAGCTTTCCGTAATCGCGCATGCACCCCCACCCCTCCACGTAGTTGCTAGTAGCCAAAGACGACACGGAGGATTAAAAAAACATGATGGACTCTTCAGAAGAGGTAATTATCTTCACTCAAGCTTCTGCACGGGAAAGTCACCGGACGACACAATCTTCTGAACATAGCCATACTGAGAAATCCAGAGAGAGTTGTGTAGAGCTGATAGTCTTAATTAGCTTTGTGGCAACTCATTTGGCAATGGCTTGAATGTAACGGACATTCATTAATATCAAAAAGTTACACACTAAAGCTTTAAAAGGCACATTCTTTTTAGTATAGTTGTGACATCACCTGACGACTCGTTTAAAGGCACAGTTTCTGAATACGGGCTTTGTGCATTTCTCTGTGGATTGACCGATACTTTCAGTATTTATATAGCACTTTGACCTGCTTTATAATCAAAAAAGCAAAGCAAGTTTCACCTTTTACAATATGGGATCTTCAAGCTACTAGCCAGCAAAATCTCACATGTCATATTACAAACCATGTTCTCTATTTTAAACTACAACCTGCCCCATTTAGCTACGTGATGAGATTACACTATAGGTGGACAGCAGCTACCAGTGGTGTTTGGTACGGGTTTTTTTAGGATTGAAGGGCACGGGTAACCACAGCGGGGGAGCTGCACCCTGCTGCTGCCAATTAAAAATGCAGAACATCCAGACCAGGTGCAGTAATTTCCATATTGCAACCCAATAGCAATTAGACCTCCCATGTCCACTAAAAGCCAACTTCATTCAAACCTATCTCAAGTTTGTAACGCCAGCTTTTTGTTAAAATGTTAATCTTCGATACGTATCAGACCTAAAGACATCAGCTGATGCTTAGGGTGAGTTGCCATCATGATGCTCCTATCTTTACGTGCATGTGCACCCTCATCCAGGCTCATCATCACAGATCAAATGTTTAAATCTCTCGAATGCTACTGTAAAAGTAATTCAATCAAAACAGGGAAGTGACATGATAACACCTACTTTTTGTCACTCTCTGGACTTCTGGCCTCGCTGGATAAAGCCTGGTTACAGTTGTGGCGCTTATCTGTGGGGAAAAAGGTTTTAAAGTTTCACCAAAACTACCCACAAATGTGTCATTTGTGTAACTGAGAATCTGTGTCAATCGTTTGTCTCCACCTCATTCAGGCTCATCGTCCTCCTCTTTCTTTCTGGAGAGCCGCTTCTGCATTTAAACCATTTAATGTTGTTTCAGACTCCAGAATCTTAACAGTACATTATATATATATATATATATATATATATATATATATATATATATATATATATATATATATATATATATATATACACATATACATGCTAGTTAAATTACACATACCTGTACCCACTGTTCGAAGCAACAAAAGTGTCCCACAACCTTTTGATTTGCGGTTTAATTTTGGCCTCACTGAACAGAGTTTCAATTGGATCCTCTCTAATCTTCATCTTCTTCCTTTCTGGCGAGTTTCTGTCTGGAGCTCTGCATGGATGAAATGCGTTTGAATCTCTTGAATTTTAACAGTGAAATTCTTGTGTACAAGCAAGTTGAATAACACCTACCTTAACCCACTGTGTGAGGCTACAAAAGTGGCCCGTGTCCTTTTCCTTTGCGGTTTAATTTTGGCCTCACTGGACAAAGTTATAATTGGAGCCTCTTTTGAGTCATTTAGCAGGTTCATCTTCATCTTCTTTCTCTGTGGCGAGTCCTTGTCTGGAGCTCTGCATGGATCAAATGGGTTTAAATCTTTTGAATTTTAACAATAAAATTCCTATGTACAAGCACGTTAAATAACACCTACCTTAACCCACTGTTTGAGGCTACAACAGTGTCCCATGTCCTTTTCCTCTGAGGCTTAGCTTTGGCTGTGCTGGATGAAGCCTCAGCTGGAACCTCTTTAAAAAAAAAAACATGATGTTTTAATGCTTATAAAGTTAAAGGAAAGCAATGTTTCATTCTAACCAAAAAAATACTGCTGACAATTCTCCTCATGCACAGTAGATTCTTTAGCCTGGATGCCAGCCGAAGTTAGCCCCGCCCACAAAATTCGAGGTCGGTAAGTTCTGAGTAGGACCACGTCAGGCTATAGATTCTTAGTTTCACCCCCTGCTTTCTCCTGTCTCCTACCTCTTGAATTGATTTAAAATATACACTGCAGGCTGTTGCACCAGCCGTGTGTAAGTTCAAACATATTTATTACGCATAATTATTGATGTACAGTTGATCCCAAGTGTGAGCTGCTGTAGTTGAGCCTACCTGCTTGGGTCTCTATGAAATCTGTCTTTATCCTCTTGCTCTCTGTCAGGGCACTTTCCAGGCTTCTGCATAGACCACATACTGTTTGTATCTCTTCCATTTTAACAGCAAAATATCATATAATCAGTGCCTGAAATGGGCCAGTACTCACCAGTACTAAGTACCGGCACTTCTGATTTCTGTCCACATAAGTACCCTTACTTCTAATTGTTATTAACAGTATTATGAATAGGCTGATATTTATACCAAAATAGGCTATATATCATGATTTTTTGGGGAAAACCAAGGAATTTTATTTAAAATCATACATTCAGCACCCCATATAATCCAAATGGAATGATCCTTTGTTTCACAACCACTTTTTTAGACACTGCGCGATTTGACCGCAAGATTGGCAGTAGAGATTCCTTAGAGCGAATTGTAAATTAGTCGACTATTCAGGGTCACCCTATGATATATACGTATGAATACTAAAATATCTAAGACACATGCGACAATCATGTCATGGAACTTACGAATTAGGGTACTGGCACCATATATATGGGAAGTATATTGTAAAATCAGTAAAGGAAAGTTATACAGCACCTACATGTCACCACTCTGTAAGGCTTCAAAAGAGTCGCTCTTCATTTTCCTCACAGGACTAACTTCGCCCATGTAGATTTGAACCTCAGAGGTGGAGGGCAGCGACGGCTCTGGCGCTGTCATTTCCTCCTCAGCAGAGAAGCTGAGTTGCTGTGGTTGCAATAGACTCTGGTCCTGGATGGAGAGGCTGCTGGAGACGGCCGATGCTATCCTCAGTACGAAGGGATGCTCTTGGCGACGGTTCCAGACAGGAGTGACCTGGCCGGGGAGGTTGTGCTGGTCCAGGCTGGCGGTGCTGGTGGAGGCCTGCAGGTTCAGCCACGGCTGCTGATCCATGTCATGAGGGCTCATACTCTGATCCAGACAGACTTCCATCATTTCACAGCCTAATTTCACGCTGGAAAAAATTAAATAAAAATCAATCGTTAAATCAGAATGAGAAAAGGATTTATTGCCAAATAAGTAACACTTAGTAAGCCTTGGTGGATGATGCATACATAAACATTAACACATTAATTGGATAATTACAGAGGTTCTAAGATATGGAATTATTTCCCTCCCAGCCTACAGAAACTTTCTCCTTCATCATAAAAAAAATAAATGTGTGGAACATATTTTATTTTATCAATAGCCTAACATATTTCTTGATTTGTTTTGGGGGGTTTTATGATTACTTTTCTTTCTTTCTTTGCATGTCTTTTATACTTAATGACTTGTAAATGTATCATTGTTGTTTTGTACATGTGCTAAATATATAAACCAAAAATCAAAAAAAAGGAAAGAATACAAAAAGCAAATATGTAAAATAGGACTGTTTTAAAGAATAAGAAAAAAGAAAAGAATAAAGGGTTGAATGGTTTAGTGCACGATGTGTAAAAATGTCGAGGGATGTGCAAAAGATCAGGACACATAGCATGTGCAATGGACGACAAATCAACATCCAGCCACCGGCACAGAGGTTCCACGCTGATTTGTTTTATTGTAGACTTACTAAAAGCTGTTGGGGTATCTGTTAGCCAGGTCGCACATGGTGATGAATGGATCCTCCAGAAGTTGGCCGGGTGTTATCCGTTGACCGATGTCCAGATGAAGCATCTTCTTGAGCAAATCCACAAAGTTCTCCTGGTCTTTGCTTTCTGCCATGGTGTCCTCGTTTGAGAGATGGCAGGCTGGTCTTATCTGAATCAGAATAAAGCACAAAAGTCGGTAAAATCTCTATTAATCTTTGTGGCTCGTGGTAATGGATTTGTCGCAAATGTTCTCACTAAAACTCTGATTTTCCTAATGGGACTTCCTACCTTCTTCAGGTCATTCAGGGAGTTGAAATGGCTCTCGCTGCGGGTGACTTGTCCGTATTCAAATGGCGTCTAAAGACAAATAATATTCATTTAGCTAATCTGTCCCAAACACTACGTGGCATATGGAAAGACAAGGATACTGATGGAAAGAAAGAGATCAAAAAGTAAGATTCTAGGTGAAAGCCACTGATTGGTTGTACCTTTAATCTCCAGCTACGTCTACGGCCCCGGTTTCTGCGGAAAAAGCACCAGGTTTTGATGCCGTTGTTGAGAAGTTCGTGCGGTAGCTGACCCTGAGTCTGCACCATATGCTGGAGCTGTTGACACAACACAGTCACAAAGTCAGTTACACTTGGTACATATAACAATATTAAGATTTTGTTTCATATCATCAAATTGATGCAGAAAAGCTCACGTTGTATGCCTAAATCAAAGAAAATTGTTTCACATTTTGGGAAATACACAAGACTTAAAGTGCTCATATTATGCTCATTTCAAGGTTCATAATTGTATTTAGAGATTGAACCAGAATAGGTTTACATGGTTTCATTTTCAAAAAACAAAATGTTTTGTTGTACTGCACATTGCTGCAGCTCCTCTTTTCACCCTGTGTGTTGAGCTCTCTGTTTTAGCTACAGAGTGAGACATCTCACTTCTGTTCCATCTTTGTTGGGAGTCGCACATGCGCAGTACCTAGGTCAGGACTACTAGCCATTAAGAAGCAGAGTATGAGGGCGTGCCACGCTAGCAGCTAGGCGAGCATTATAACCATAGACAGTAAAAGAATGGACACAGTGACGCCTTAGACTTCGACGGAGACCAGTGAAGTGAATTAGAAGCATTTTTCCGGTGATGGCTGAGCGTTACTGCGCAGCCTCCAACTGAAAGAGACGGTGTAGATGTGATATGAGCAACGTATCTGAAAGTTGTAAGTCTTCTGGTAGCTGTGCCAAGAGAAATCTCAATCATTCCCAATCTTGCAGAGACGGAGAGTGTAGGTATACTGTATGTAAGGAGATAACATAGGCACAGGCTAATTATTGCTAACTAAAATGCTAGTTAACATTAGTAATTAAACTTAAAACAGCTAATGTGAGTCGAAACTGCCTGCGAGCTTCTCCTGACTATACTGTAATTTCTCTACTGTGCGACAGAAAGTCGCGTGGTTATGACACAATCTTTAGCCTATTTTTACAAAAGCTGCTGCTACGGGGCCATAACGTCAGATACAAGGTAATGGAGCCTTTTATACATTGTTGTGTTTCTTTAGAAATAAACAATGGACAAATAGAGTCTTTTAACGCTTCAGATGTAAAGTTATTCGCTGTCAAAGTGACGCCAAAATGAATGGGAGTCAATGGAATGCTAACAGCAGGTGATGGCTTGTTAGCCTAAGAGTCTCCCCATAGGAATCAGAATCAGAAAGGGTTTTATTGCCAAGTACGTTTTTTAACACATACAAGGAATTTGTTTTGGTGTTGTTGGTGCACGTCACACATTCTCTAAATGGAATATTAAACAATATAAGTATAAGTATATGTACACAGTATGTATTCAATTAAAAATAAAAATAGAAATAAAAAGAGCATTACAGCAAAGAGAGTACAGTGGCATGAAGAGCCAGGGGTGGAGTGTGGAGAGAGTTAGGGTGGTTTCCGGGCCTTGTTAATAAGGCTAGTGGCGGAGGGGAAAAAACTGTTCATGTGGCGTGAGGTTTTGGTCCTGATGGACCTCAGCCTCCTGTCAGATGGGAGTGACTCAAAGAGTTTGTGGCCGGGGTGGGAGGGATCAGCCACAATTTTTCCAGCACGCTTCAGAGTCCTTCAGGAGGTACGCTTTCTGGATGCTCGCTTACCCCCTTGATTATAACGTGCGTTACAAAGTGACGAGAGTTTTTCACGGAAGTAAAGGCTGGACTACAATAGAGCTGTTTGGATCAGTTGGTGAACAGTGTTTTCTGTTGGAGATGGTAAGTCCCTTTGGGGTGGACTTTGGGCTTTTTCACTTTGTAAACCTATAACGTTCACAAAAAAGATATATAACACAATAAAGGAAAGGGAAAAAGCCAAAAAGCATAATATGAGCACTTAAAATTAAAAGATTGTTAGCCATTTCCCGCTGCTTTCATTCATTATGCTAAACTAAGCTAATCTAGGTCCATAATTAAAGCACAGACAAAGGTAATATCAGCTTGACCACCCAACCACACTTTTTTACTATTTATATGTTGTATTTAAATTGATCGTGTGTGATTACTGTTGTCACTGCTGCAAAACCATAGCCCAAATAAACTTCTACTTGACTTGACTTGAGAGTGGTATCAATCTTCTAATCTAGCTCCTTGAAATAAAGTCCCAAAATGTTCATTTAAGATGCTTTTTTTTTTTTTTTTTTTTTAGATAGGCCTACTGTTCATAACCAAAACGTGTTAGCATGTTTTTTTGCTGAGTTTTAAGTGTAACACTGACCATGTCGTAGTCGCAGTCGCCGGGGTACAGCACATAGCCCAGGAACAGCTCCGCAGCAACGCAGCCCAAAGACCACATGTCAATGGCTGTTGTGAAGGGAAATCCCAGAATGGCCTCTGGAGACCTAAGAAAACAAACACAAATATGTTGTTTTAGTTTTGTATTTTGGCTGCTTTGTTAGAAAAATAAAATCTAAAGCTGGAACTCTGCCTTGTTGTCAACTTGTAAGATACCTGTAATAGCGTGGCTGCATGTATGAGCCCGATTCGATCTGAGAGACATAACGGGCCAAGCCAAAGTCAATAATCTTAATCTTGAATGGCTTGTTTACACCGTCCACGAACATGATGTTGTCTGGTTTGAGGTCTGTGTGTACAACTCCAAGGCTCCTCAGGAGTTGCAGAGCTGTGGCTATCTGAAAGTCATGAGGAAATCATAAGGGCAACCATTGAACTTCAGATCAGTTGATGTTTGCTGATTGAGCGCTGTAAGTTCTGAGCTCAGTGTCATTTCAGAGCAAATTACTGATTTACAGTCAGAAGTTCAACAGAAATAGAAATGCCTCATAATTTAATGCAGTGGAATACATTTAAGTACAATAGTAATCATCTTTTTGTCCACCCAGTGGATTATTTTGTCTAGGGAATATAAACCACAAAAAATGCGCTCAAATATCACTTTAATGACAAATTCCCAACAATTGACTGTACCTGCTAAAGAAGGTTGTCCAGTCACATGGTAGCAGCCTTAGCTCCACCAATCATCAACAGGTCAGAACTTTGTGCCTGGGACTTGTTGCTTTGGCTTCAGTCTTTTAGCACCTTGTGCCACCAAGTGCATATTTCAGATACATTTTACCAGGGCTGCCCCCTCTTAGTCGATTAGTCGACTAATCCGTCGTTTTGGTCTTAGTCGACTAAGATTTCTTTAGACGATTAGTCATTTTTTATGCTTTTTTATGTTGAATGATTTATTTCTAAGAAACTAATGAGCGCATCTCTGGTAAACACAAGATTTAAAGTGGTGTTTTTGCATGATCATCTGTGGAAAAACTCAGTTTAACAGATGGTATATATTGCACTTTTTTAGTCTTAACAGCCACTTAAAGCGCACAAATCCGTCGATTAAATCAACTAATCGATTAGTCGACAAAATCCTATGAGTGTTAATAGTCGACTAAGAATTTCTTTAGTCAAGGACAGCCCTGACTTTTACAGGGTTCTCATTTTAAAAGCAATCAGCGGGAGAAGGTGTTTACAACCAACAGCTGATAAAACTTGCTTGAGACAATTGTCATTTTAGCCAACAAAATTGATGGTCGCCGGCTGAAATGAGAAGGCTACTTTTGCCCAACTGACAACTGACAAGGTCCCATTTATTAAAAACATAACTAAGAATTTCTTGTAGTTTTGTCACCGTCATTGTAAACTGCATCATGCAAGAATGGAAAGTTTGCCAGGCACAGCAACAGTAACGGGACTGGGTGAATGTTCAGTTGTTGAATGTGTCCACCTCCTGTTTGCCTTTGACATAAACCTCTCGGAGTACATACCTGGTGAAGGATTGGGCGGATTTCTTTTACAGAGAGAAAGTGTAAAGGTGTCTTTTCCAAGAACTCCCACAGATTCATGTCCAGCATTTCAAACTCAAGACAAACGTGCTCTCCGTCGATAAAAGAGTCCATGAATCTGATGAAGTTGAATTTGTCTGAGTCGAAAGCTTGCAGTTGTTGAAGGATGGCCACCTGGGGAACACATGAGATGTTAGATTTAAGGAGAAGGGTTTAAAGTGCATTCAAAGCATACATGAAGCCTTTGATACCATTGGTGATTTTAGACCATTTTTAGGGGGGCTCAAGCTGAGGCTACACTCTAATCTGTCAGGAGTGCGGTTGTGAAGTTCAATGTTGGTAGTCCCCAGAGAAGAAGTTGGTAATTTCCTTGGCGCAGATTAGAACCCAAATTGAAACATAAGCAACTGAAATTGCTGAATGTTAGAACATGGTGTCAAACTGGTCGTTATTACTGTGACTTATAGTGTCAGGTTCAGTTCCATCATAGTGTTAATAGTGTCAAAAAAGTTAACTGGCATTGTTGTCCAGTAGCTAGCTCAGAGATTATTGGCTAATGAAATTACTGATTTAGCGGTGGGGGTTAACACTTTTGCAAGGCTGTATGCGTGTCACATTCTAATTAGGGGCTGAGCCCCTACGCAAAGGTCTGATACTAGAATACCCAATATCGACTGATTCCAAAAAAAATACGAAAAAAAAAAAGATCGACGGGTTTTGTGATCTTAGCTTCTGCCCCCTCCTGCAGAGTAAAGAGAAGGGGATGAAGTCTCCTCATCTTCAGTAGAATCTGTAGAATACCGAGCTTGGTCTCGGTAATTTGAAGACTAAAGGAGAAGGAAGGAGTGATGGACACAACATGACGTCGCGTTTAGCCTCAAATAATAGAACACCAGCAATAGTAGTGTAATGAGTTTGCATGCAGGGATAATAATAGGCATGCTGAGTGAAATAACGAGTGAATTGCGAAGGCTTTATATGGTGGCTGATTGAAAAGCTCACATGAATACTGTACATTTTGAGAACTACACAAAAGTTAAATCATACAAACGTCATCAGAAATCTTCAAATTAAGATGCTTTCTGCTTTTCTTCATCACATTTGTTTGTAAAGCAACTGTTTAAATGCCATTTTACTGTCAGTAACTGCAGAGTGAAATAACACGTGAATTGTGAGATTGCTAATTGAAAATTGAAATGTACATTGTTTTTTCCTACGTTTGTGTAAGACTTAGGTACATGTATTTGACCGGGGGGTTTAGGGGTCCTCCCTAAAGAAAATGTTAAATTTTTAAACATTCATAAGAATAATACAAGTTCACATCATTTGGCACCTTTTCTTCTTAAGCTATAGCAGATAATAAATAAATAACAGCCAAAAAGCTTAAAGACAAAACTTGGTTAAGAAGTCCACTGGGGACAACAACAACAACCACCATTAGATCTAAGAAAAGTAATAAGTAGTTAACGTTAGTTTTGATGCACACATTGATTTTACATTTATTCAGCTAAAAAATGCATTTTGAGAAGTACACAAAAGTTAAAATCAATCAAAAGTAATTTAAAATCTACAAATTAAGAGGTTTTCTGCTTGTTTTGTGATCACATCGGTTTGTAAAGCAACTCTTCAAATGCCATTTTACATATTTTCTGATCAGACTCAATACATTATAACATGAAAAGACTAAATACATAATGAACTGAAAATGAGGTGCACGATGGGGTGCAGCTGTCTAATCTTATCCTGCTTATCTAGTAAACTTAAATAGATCTGCTTTTAGTAAAGATAAGCAGATCAGTGGACTGTACACTTGCACCCAGCCTTGGAAGGAAACTCATGACTTATTAACGCTAAAACAAAATCATTTAAACTTACCATGTTGTCACTTGTGATGTTTTTCCATGTGAAAAGACTTTCTGGCAATTGAAATGTTGAAGTTGATCCTGAAGTTGTGTAACCTACTCGAACAAAGCTACAGTTGAAATGATAAACAGAACTAAGTAATGGCTCCTCTGCAGTCAGTTCTTTGTGACACAGGTTGATTCTAGAAGCTGCCATGTTCTAACAGTCTCTGCATTCTGCAGGCAGAGCCTTCGTTTAGAATCAAACATAATCAAAAGAACAGGTGTCTGAAATACTGCTGTTTTTTTTGTTTTTTAAATGACCAGACTGCAGCGACCGGTTATTGGTTCTTCTAATATTATCTGGGAGAGAACCACCAGCTTAAAATCCACATGTACATTCAATCTTTATTTCATTTTTCTTTTACAGAATTGAGTTATAAATTGACAAGGCTAACAATAAAAGTGAAGAGGGTGGCCCAGGCCCACCCATTTTAGGTCCGGGCCCACCCATTTTGACCCAGGCCTATAGTGAGTAGTGAGTGATTTTCATTCTAGCAGTTCATCCAATAAGCAGCCAGAGGAAAGCTTTGAGTGAAAGCTTCTCAGCCAATCAGCGGCTTCTTCCCCACGTGTGGACTCTTAAGCCCCGCCCACAGGCTGCATCGTCACCAGCAAGTGATCCAATGAAATGAATGACGTTTGCGCGCAAGCTTTTCAAGTAAGCTCAATGAGACCGACAGAGTGTAGCTATTAGCTAATATGAAACGCAAAGCAAAGCAGCTTGTTTTCATTTAAATTCAGCAAGAAACGTTTTTTTTTTGGCTTATTTCAACTGGCCCATCCAGTTTTCTGGAGGCCCACCTACAATCAAAATCCTGGCACCGCTAGTGTGGTGTACCATATTGGATACTTCCCTTCCCTCATACATAGAGTATTTAAGGATGCTTCTCCTGTTTTTCTTTATTAAAAAGAAATGATTGCACCTCATGCCTCAAACAAACTCTTTCACGTCTCTCTTTTGTTAAGAAATACACATTAAAATACACATCTCAGTCAGATCCATGCATTTTCTGTTCAGTGGAAAACCAGCCAAAACTTGGTCGAGTTCATACAACATTTCGACTGTGAAGTCATTAAAACAGAGTTGTTTGTTGTTTTACACACCACTGTAACACAGCACAGTCATACAATAGAATAACCTTTAAATGGCATACGGCCCCGTCTGTCCTGAGACCCTTGATTCAGATAAAATGAATGCAGAGATGACCCTGTGACAAATCTATTCTTAAGGATCTGCTGCATTGCTGAACCACAAGAGATAAAGCATAAATGATTATTACCATTCCTCTCTATTATACTTATCTTTTTCACTGTCATTATTATTATAACAACGACCATCATTGTCATCTTCGTGCAGATCATTTCCTCTCAGAGCAAAGAATAAATTACAAAACAGCGATATCAGGTGCATTATGGTTGTAACTGTTATTTTATTTATGATAACAGTCATCATTGTCATGTCCTGTTTTTAGACAGCAGAGTCATTTTTGGTTCTTGACGCTCACTGTACCTCCGAAAGGAGTCAGACAAAGGACATTGAAGAAACAATGGCTCTGAGGAGGAGGGAAGACGAGGAGGAGAGAGGAGGCAAGGGGATAGGAGGGGAGGGATGGAAGATGGAGACAGAAGAGGAGGACAAAGAGGAAGGCAGTGTGGGCTGGAAGGGAGATGTCTTTTCACGGCTCCTTCAAGCCCATGTGGTGCTGCTGTGAACTGCTGGCCTACTTTAGCCTTCTCCATTTTTTATGACACACACTCACACATATGGAGGCGCACACAACGCGCGCACACACACGCACGCGCGCACACACACACACACACACACATACTTCATGCCCTTATGAGCATGCAGACATAGCAGTGAAATGTCAACAATAAAAACATGCATGACCAAACACATAACCTGGAATAATGTCAGCTTTCTGTACAGGTGTAGCCTACTACAAATGTGCTATATAATAGATAGGAATGATCCATTTACTCCCACTAAGGTGTGTTCAGTGAGTTTGCGTGGCTTTCAACTTGTTCACATTATATCACACAGAAACTTATAATAAAGGGCAGCCAAGTGAGAAAAACAGCCTATTTGTGAATCTAAATCTGAGACACAGGGAGTTTCTGACAGCTACGATATCTCCAACTTGGCAAAAAAAAAATAACTACATACATTTCCACAAACTGGGTGCAGCCCACATGCTGACACATCGAAATAAAATATAACAGTGATGCAATCAATTCAGCTAATAAAAAAAAAAGAAGCTATACACTTTAACAGTTAACACACTGCTACAAATATGATACAAACAGCTAATTTCAATTAAAGGGGCACTATGAGTTGGGGGAGGGGGTGGGGATTATTGCGTCTTATTCACTGAAATTTAAGGCTGCTGCTCTAAAAGCATCCCCTCCCCCAACCTTCTTGTCGGTGATTGGCTGGATTGGTTTGTTGTAAATAAGTGCACAGCCTGTGCCCCTAGTGTTTGTTTGACGTTTACGACCCCTGTGTTGTCTCCCGAGACCGGGCTTTTTCACAGTGGATTCAGGGGGCAGGCAGCTAGTGGATCAAGGAGAGATGCCTACGATTTGAGAAAAAAATGAAATTGCACTGAAACCATGCAGGAACTCATAGTGCACCTTTAAAGTGGTGTGACTACAAAACTGCATAGGCTAGTGATAAAATGAAAAATGGTTTCAATCAACTCCACACCTGCCATATTTACATGTTTTGTGATAGCCACCGATGCATGAGTCAGCTGGGGTTTATTCACCAAACTGCAAAGTGGTCAACTTAAAGGTCCCATGGCACTTTATGAGTTTTTTTTAACATTAATATGCGTTCCCCCAGCCTGCCTATGGTCCCCAATTGGCTTGAAATGGTGATAGGTGTAAACCGAGCCCTGGGTATCCTGCTCTGCCTTTGAGAAAATGAAAGCTCAGATGAGCTTGTTATGAGGTAATAAGGAGCAAGATTACCTCCCCTTTCTCTGCTTTGCCCGCCCAGAGAATTTGGCCAATCCATGACAGAGAGAGGCATCATGGCTTTCAAATGAGCAAAGTGGCAGTTGGTCACGGCCACACCCCCACCCTCCACCTTGCCCCTCCCTCTCTCCTCCTCAATAGCTACAGGCACAGAAATGGCACATACTAAGGAAAGCTCATTGTGGGACTGGCTCTAGTGGCTGTAATTCTGCACCAAGGCTGAATTTCGGGAAAGAGACTTCAGATACAGTATTAGGGGACCACTAAGGTCTATATAAAAGCATCCAAAGAGCACCATGTCATCGGACCTTTAACTAAGAAACTCCAGAGATGTTGCAAGTATCAAAGGTTTTAGGCTGTTTTCGGTCCATAAAGAGCTCTAAAGTGTGAGCTAGCGGCACACTGTGTCTCATTTTCTAATGCTACATGAATTTCAAGCATGCTTACTGTGTTCACATATGACAGTGGAAGTCATGAAATACACATTTAATGGAGTTAATACCAAAAAACACACCAAGCAGCAGAGAATTAGCCTACTCCATGCTCAGAGAGCCGCGAATGGTGGTGTTATTCCAACTTTTAGCGGCCGCGATAGAATACCTGCAGCCAATCGGTAACAGAGTCCTGTGTGACTCCAGTGACAAGTTGACTCATGTTCACAAAGAATTTCTTCCAGCTTTAAACACATGAACACGCTCCCCGGCAGCAGACAAATATAATTTGCTACTTGGCGAGCTGTTTTCCCTTGTTTCCAGTGTTTTTGCTAACCTAAGCTAAGCACATCATAGAGCTTTCTGGGAAACACACTTTTCCATTTCTTTTAAAACAATTTCTTTCAACACACAAATCAGAAAGATTAAGTATACACCTAGCCTTTCTGGACATGTAAACATCCTAGAGTGGATTTGTTAAGGCAATTTTCTGTCTCGTCAGTCTAAATAAATACAAAGCAAAACACACAGCTCCTAACTGGGACTAAGTCCGTTAAAATATATACATTTTAATTTGAGATTACGACACAGAGAGGAAACTGTAGGAATAATTCCCATTGCTATAATTCTGTTGTAACTTCCAGTACCATAAACGAAATCCAAAAACGGGGTCATGGTTTCAAAGCATCTACAGTACAGCGGCCTCACACAACGACCTGCCACACAGAACGCTGGGTATACACAGGCTTATCAACTGTAACTATGGAGCTATCGCTATAGCAACAGGCTCTTCCATAAAGGGCGAGGACCTGCGGCGTTTCAGCTGCTGCTGCAGGATCTAAAAACACACACAAAACACGATGACAAACACACACACAGTCGGTGAAATACAGCAAATTGAAAGCCAGCGTTACATGTGATACACAAACGGTGCTTTTATGGTCTGAGTTTGGAATTATATTTTTAGGCTTTAAGTAGGCCTATTTACATCTTTGCTCTTTAGCAGCTGAACATTTGCAAACGGACTGACACTGAGATATTGGTCAGCTGTTTCTCTAACTGTGGGAAACACCTGATATTGAGCTCACAAGACCCATTTAAATCGCTGAACCAATCCGAGAAATAGGTGGCGATTCAAAAGTCTGATGCTTATAGTGTTTGTATTCTCTCTCTCTCTACAACTAATATTCCAATAAATTAGACATGTACCGTTTTCTTTTCCCTTTCTATCACTTTTCTGTAAATGAATTCATGCATGTTGGGTTCAGGAAGGATTTATTGGATCTTTAACTAGTGACAACCCCTAATTTATGGACAGCCATTGATTGACATTGGTGGCTCTATATTGAACGCCAGGGGCTGAAGTGATCAATTCAATTATATTTATAGTATCAAATCATAACAAGAGTTATCTCAAGACACTTTACAGATAGAGTAGGTCTAGACCACACTCTATAATTTCCAAAGCCCCAAAAATTCCAGTAATTCCCTCGAATCAACAATTCACCCAGAACCATTTAAAGTGGTAACCCATCCAGTAGTTGTCAGATATATCACTTTCGACTGAATGAACTAACATTTCTGTCCCATGAGCTGCTAGTATGGGCTTACAAAGAAGAAGCGGCAGGTGAGGAGTAAATCTGAGGTGAGTGTCACAGATGGTAAAAAGCAGAGGGAAGCAAGAGATTTGACCACAGAGAAAGAAATAAAAGAGTCACAGGGAACGGTTGACTTGTAGAGTGTAAGCTCATCAGTAGTGGCAGATTCAGCGCACATGTGGGAAGCCTGAGGGAGCGACGGCCATGTTAATTATGAAACATTCTGGGGAAGCAGTGTGTTCGCACGCACAGCACGCACGCACGCACGCACACACACACAGCTACTAGAAGAGCGCCAAACAGCAAAACCAACACATCAAACACGCATCTTCTCCATCTTCTTCACATGCCTCCCAGGCCGGGGAAAAATCCCATGTTTCAGGCTTTTTGTACTTGTAGCAGATTGGATGTATAAATACAGAAAGTAATCCGACGGCCTAAAATGACATTTGCAGCATTAATCCAAAATCTCACCAAGATTCGCTCTGCAACCAGTGACTGTGTACATCATACTGTACCTCTGTAATGTAACAAGTTATGAAATATTATGGGGAAGCAGCAACACACACACACACACACAGGAAGCAGCAACAGACACTCCCCCACACACACACGGGAAGCAGCAACACACACACGCTTTTTATCTTGAGGTGAAGTTTAGACGACTGTACAGGAATGCTGATGAACACACACACACACACACACACACACACACACACACACACACACACACACACACACACACACACACACACACACACACACACACGTGTGTTGCTTCCTGTGTGTGTGTGTTGCTGCTTCCCCAGAATGTTTCATATATTTTTTGACATTATAAAGGTACAGTATGTAAATATTTGGGGTGGCCTCTAGCTCACCCAGTAAGAGCATTCTGCAGCGGTGCGGGTTTGATTCCGACCTGCTGGGTGTCATCCCCCCATCTCTCTCCCCCTTTCATGCCTATCCACTGTCTCTATGTAATAAAACGGAAATAAATTAAAAAAAAAAAAAAAATTATATATATATATATATATATATATATATATATATATTATTTATTTATTTATTTCTGTACGAGTGGCCCCAGCTATATATTTAAAAATTAAATAAAAAAGATCTTTGCTTTGTTCATTTATTCACACTCTAGTCTACACCAGCTGGGGGTTGCACGATGAAGAAGTCAAAAGGAAGGATGCAACTGAGGGAATGAGCAATGACCAGAACGACTGAGCAAACACAGCTGGGCGAAATTAAGAATTTAACCGTTGTTTACCATCTCTAACTTCAACAAAAATTATGAAAAATAAAGAGGAATACATAAATTAACTTCATCTAATGTTCATCTAGTGTGCAAAACACTGTCAGCTGCAAGCCAGCACAAACTGCCACATATGGATTGTTTTGTATCTCAAATGCATTCTAATATTTGTCAGAAATCGATCCATGGAATCCATTCATGTGCCCAGTAACAATGAGACCTGACGGTGAAACCACAGCGACGTCTTGCGACACGCATGAAATCCTATGATGAAGGTGGAAGAAGACCTAACATCCAGACTTCGTTAATGGCTTGCCTTTCTTAGCAGAAGACTGATGCGGGAGCAAATGTCAACAGACACGTGTCAATCACGTTACTCTCCGCTGTCAGCCTCATTCATATCATTTGAATATGACAGGAAGAGAATATGAAATTCACACCTAAACATAGAGACATCTGACGTCAGCATCGCTGCAGACTGCTAAGAGACAGACAGTCTCGGAACTGAAAGGTCACTGTTTGAGCCTGTGTGTCAAGTTAAAATGCCCTTGTGTAAACACTTGACCCCTTCTTCCTCACGCCCTGTCAGATATTCTCAGTAGGAGCATCAGCAAAATGCTAATAGGTCTTTTTTTGGCAGGCAGGCAGGCAGGCAGTTGGTCTGTGTTCAGTCATCTGCTCTGGAAACAAGTCCAGAGCAGCTCCAGAGGTTTGAGACTTGGACTTGACGGTTGCCCGTTGGAAGTTGTACTCCTATTCTCTGCGATCACACTCCTTTGACAAAGAGTCATTTTACCTCACCGAACATGAGAGGTGCTGGTCTACCGGTGCCTCAATTAGTTTGTGTTATTGTGTGACTTTTTGTGTGTTTTAAAAAGGGTTAGGAACAAACTAATCAATCGAGGCAGTGGTGGACCAGCAACTCATCTGAGAGGTAAAATGACTATTTTTGTCAATGGAGTCTGGTGGCTTTAACGAGAGCATAGATGGTAACTTCAGGGCTGTTTGACGGCAATGTAAAGCTGTGAAAATATTCTTAATGTAGTTTACAATAACTGATACAGATATTATAAGGTCAGTCTTTTTTTTTTTTTTTTAGGTGTCTAAAATATTTTAAGCTGCTGCCCCCGTCCACAGAAGTACATCGCTTAGCTTCCGTGTTCAAAATTCTGAACTATCCCTTTGAGGCTAAAAACCCATGAACCCATATGTTGGACTTGATAAAGGGTGTTTGCAACTGGTTTGTTAGTGAAGTTCAAAATCCAGCATCCAGGGATCAGCAATTTAAAAAAAAATGTTTAGCTTCAGGCCTCACATGAAAATTGAACTACACTGCACCTTCAAAAAACTTGATAAAAATAAAGACCCTTTCCCACACCCCCACCCCCTCTCCCCGTCCCACAGAGGGAGTAATCGCCCTCTGGCCTCTCATCCCTCTCAATAACATCCTCATGGTCAATCTGCTGGGTAGAGAACCCCCCCCTCGTCAGATTACAGAGCCGGCGGGATTATGTTTTACACAGCGGAATGACTCTAGTTACACACCCCCCCCCACACCCCCACAGCTACTAGAAGAGCACTAAACAGCAAAACCACCACACCAAACATGCATCTTCTCATATATATATATAGTCTTACATTGAATCACATTGATAAGGCATTGTTCTATACGTTTTTCCTTTATAGGAATTGTTGCATGTACTGCTGGTGATCTAATGCATTTTGTTGGACATACTACGAATCCTATCTGAAAAGAAAAATGTGTGAAAACTCCTTAACGCCTCAATAACACAAAAGATCCAAGAGAGATTTTTTTTTTTTTTTCTTTTTTACAAGAATGAAATGCACACTTCCACAACAGCTTGATAAGCCTGTGATGTCACTAGTTTACAAACTGTAAAAGCATTACGTGCAGATGTTTTGTAGCAGCGTCCTTATCCCAACACAAAGGCAAGAGGGAGACAAACAGATAGTTTCTAGTTTCTCCTCCTGGAAAACAGACAATAATATCACAAAATACAGTAACAACATTCATCTTCAGATTACATATCTGTCATTCACCAGTTTACTGGATACACCTTCGGTTTTCTTTTGGCAGGAGGGTGGGGTTACCAATTCAAAACGGTGAAATATTGGATATTTCATCTATTTGCACCAACAGTTATTTAAATGGAACCCCCCCCCCTTGTGGATATTTCCCTCGGAGTAAAACCTGAGCTTTTTGGATTCATGCTGGCTTATGAGAATCATGTTGTCTAAAGAAATAGTGAGGAAAATTAATCAAAACAAGAAAAGATATTGGGACATCAACCTCATACAAAACAGTTTATTTGACAGTGTCTAGGTCCAAGTACCAACAGACCCCCATACAAAAGAAAAAACAAAATGCTACAAACTTTCAAATAACATAACTTCCATCTACACAAAACGTCTCCTTAAAAATACATACCATCAACACAAAAAAGTATCGATTAAAGATAATATATGTGAAGGGGATTCCCGTCATATTTAAGTGATATTACATAACAAGCCTGTAAAAGATGTTGAATGGGAAAGGAGGGCGCGGTGAATGAGAGCAAGAGTGAACGACTGTACGTAGGTTTTCTTCTTCCATCAGACTGGTAGAAGAGGGCAACGATCAGTGATGAAGCAGTCACGTGGGCAGGAAAAAAAAAAAATAGGCATAAAAAGAAAAGGAAATGGGAACGAGAGGTAGCGAAGGGGTGCGCAGAGAGGTAGCAGATAGCGAGAGGAAGATTTCTAGAAGAGGTAGCTAGCGGATGGACGAGGAAGAGGTAGCAGAGAGTGCTAGCGAAGGGGGGAGAGAAGTAATTTCAGTTAAAACTTCACATTAAAAAAAAACTTTTAGCTTATTATCAACCTTTGTGTCGACTGAAGAGCGATGCAGCGCGCCATATCCGTTCAGTTTCTGAGGAATTTAGTAGAGTGAGCAGGAGCCACTTGAGTTTAGCTTACTCATTTTCCTATTGTCAGTATTAGTTTACCTTTATTTCAAGCCAACATGCACGGTCAACTCAAAGACTTAAATGGAAAATGTAGAAAGCTAAGTCACGTCACCGTTTCTTTTCTATTCGTGTAGGGATGAAAACAATCGAGTAGTTGGCTAAACAGTCTCGTCGCGTGGTCCTGTATTAGCGGTTTTAGAGCTTTTGATTGCAATACATGGTATTCCTCAAGCACTTGTCGTGGAATTGTAGCTGTCCAAATCTATTTTGAGCATTTTAGGGATTCCCACGACAACTGGGCAACCTCATCTGCCGAGGAAGATTGTAATACGACCAAAAGCTGCTCAACGGCTACAAATTGATCTTCTGGCGAGATTGTTGAGCCAACTGCGGATTCCGAGGTTGAGAAGGAACTTTCAGTCTAAACTTTAAAGCCAAAATGCAAAGTCGTTAAAATGTGCAGAAAACAACGGAAATTTGAACATCTAAAACATCGTAACAACTGCTGAGGAATATTGTGTGATACAATAGTAAGAATGAGACTGCTTCTTGGCAGGGGGTCAAGAATGAGCTTTTCAATCGCATTAACCAATTAGTCAACAGGAAATCTAGGTAACCGATTACCAAGCAAAATTACCAAATATCTGCCGAGTACAGCTTTAAATCTCACGATTAAATAATTTATTGATAATGAAAAGAACAGGGCAGATTATTTCAGTCAATAAAATGTCAGGAGATGGTAAAAATGCACCTCTTACAAACTCCTGAAGCTCAAGGTGATGTCTATTATATACGTCTATAGATATTCAATTAATCATCATATAAGACAAAGAAAATCACCAAAAATTCACATCTGAAAAGCTGGAACCAGAGAACGTTGTTATTTTTGCTTGAAAAATGACAAATCACAAAATTGTTCTCAATTAATTTCCTGTGGATTGACTAATCAATTGCCTGTAATTTCAGCTCTATAAATAAATGTTGGGTGGTTGTTCCCCTTGTTTACGCAGCTCTTTATGTACGACACCACAGGACAGAAATGAGGACCAAATTGTGAAATCATGATTGCTTCTCGTCGGCAGAGCCGTATTTCTCTGTGTGCCGACCACAAATAGGTTGATACACAGGAATGAGGATATTGCTTTAGTTTTCCCGTGGCTGGTGGCCATAAAAGCAAAACAGTTTTTGTGCGTGAGGCGGGGCTAGCGAGGTAGGCAGCACTAGGCGTGAGCAGAGGAGGAGGAGGGTGGCGGGGTTTATTCGCTACAGTATCAGCACCTAAAAACATCTAGAAGCCCACCGCGCTGAGGAAGAGCGTCATTCATGTTCTGATGTCTCAGTCGAGCCATATCACAGCGTCTCCCTCTCTGTAAAGGCTGTGGGAAGGTCAGCAGGAGATTAAATGTATATGTGTGCGTGTTCATGTATCTGTGTGTGTGGTTGTCCAGTGCGTTGCGGGCAGGGTCCGGCCAAGTCAGTGTACGCATGCAGCCTCCAGTGTGAGCCTCAGCTTAGCTTACATTTCTATCTCTGTGTGTGTGTGTGTGTGTGTGTGTTACAGTACTGTGGTTAGTGTGGGGCAGAGGGAACGATTGTGTGTTTAGCCGTCTGTCCTCTAATAGTCTCTGACCGAGCATCGCCTTGTGTCTCGCGAGTAATCAGATCTGAGACTTATGCTTTAATGTTTAAAAGATACGTCTGGTGATACAGTACATTTTCCTTATGGTCGCACATCCAAACCAAGGACGACAGGTGCTGAGCCAAAAATGAGCAAAAACATATGAAGTAACAGAAATAAATAGCTCGCACACTGCAGGGCTCCAATGATCCATTTATTAACTGTACCTAGGTGGTGACGTATCGAGCAAAACTGCTTTCATCAGAACCAAAAGCAACCATGAATTGGTTCCTCTGTGCCATAGAACTCCATTGTTGTCCAAAAACTATTTAAACACATGGATGGGCCAGATTTTTGCACTGGCTGACATGTTCCTTGTTTCCCACAAACACATTTATTTTGAGGAAATTCAACATTAGAGCAACAAATGTTGATTAATCCACTGCTAAAAATAGTCCCCAACGAAGGCTTTGTTTACTCCCGTTTGAGTAGGATTTGCTAAAAACTACAGTGGCAAACTACTGAGCCTTCAGTGGGAACCAACGGGCATGGGGTTGAGAGCTACAGACTGAGTAGGGAAGTCAGAAAGTAATCAGAGTCAGTCTAATGCATTGTTTGTTTTGGTCTTTTCATGGGGTTTGTTGATAAACCCAATAAAGTCAATCATATCCTTTTGAAGTCAGCCAAGAAAGTCAAAAAGTAGACATGAATTGATGCATTTTGGCAGATAATCTTCAAACTCCACTCCGTAGTGACGAAAAACTTTCCAGTCGCCATCTTGGTTTGGGTTGGAATGGGAACGGAGACGTATCTTGTCAAACTACTACTTAAAAACTACTTTTTTGTGGCGGCAAGAAAGAAGAACCTTTAATAACTATTAACAGGTCTTAAAAAACAAGTTTAGTTTAGTTTTTTTTATCCATAAACCTGCCTCGTTTGTCCAACTTGTACTTTATTGACCAAAGAGTATCTTATGTCTGTATCTCAACTCATTATTGCAAAAGTCTCAAATGGAAAAGCAAAGATTACACAAGTGGCACAAACTTTGGTCAGAGGTGGCAGACGCGTGAAGGGCCATGAAACACACTTTCACAGACACACACCCACACACAGAACTACAGTGTATCATTTAAAAAAGGGCGAGAGGTAGATACTCAACAAGACAAGAGCGAGGGTAGGCTGGCCCCCCCTCTGTGTGTGTGTGTGAGATTTAGTCATATCATAATCTGAGTAACGTGTGTGTTACCGCTGAGGTTGCTCAGCACACACTCACCACCCTGCATGTCTGACTGGCCTTCTGCTCTCACTAGCTCCCCCTAGTGTTTGGCTTGCAAAAGGGGGCACCAGACATAAGGAGGTGTGTGTTTTAAAGAGAGATGGGAGAGGGGGGGATTAGAGTGTCAAAACAGCATTGAAAAAAGAAAAAGGTAAGAAAGTTTTTTTTTTTTTTTTAATCATTCTCTCTCCTGGTTTTGTTTTCCATACACAGTCCATTCTCTCCAACCTCCATTTGGCCCAACAGAGCAGAAAACAGTGTTTATTACTACGACGACCCTTGCGCTGTGCCCTGAGAGGAAGTCTGGATGTGTGTGTGGATAATTGGGTTACCCTTGCCACTGAGAGACCCTGAGTGTGTATGTGGGTGTGTGTGACCTGTGATAAAGTTGATGGTAGTTTTGAGTGTTGAGGGAAATATACCGAGCCAGTAGCAAAGGCCATCAAAAAGGGGTTCAGAGATAGTTAGTTTTGTGTGTGTGTGTGTGTGTGTGTGTGTGTGTGTGTGTGTGTGCGCTTTTGTGTGTGTTTGTGAACGTAGGTCTTAGTTTTCAGCCACTCTGCCACTCGCGGGCGCTGGAGGACCCACAGGAACTTGAGGTACCGCTTCAGGCTGTGCAGGTTGTGGGCCAGGGTCTGGAAAGAAGAAATATGCTGGTTTTTAGACCAAGAAAAGAAGAGCTTAATGGGGTATAGGAAACTCCATGGTGGCATGACAGCAGTTTCCAACCTGGGGGTCAAGAGTCTGAACCCACCCAAAGGGCTGTTGGGTAAATCTCAAGGGTGATGAGATGAATAATAAGACGTATATATTTAGCACTTTTTTTTTTTTTTTTTTTTTTAAGTCGTCTTTGCTTTTTAATGTCAAATTTTTACAAACAAGTTAAAATTATCATCTGAAGCAACTTCTTAATTCCTGAAGAAAAAGAGCAAAGTAACACCCATCTGACCAACCAAAGTTTTCCATTTTTATATTCTTGGATTAGCATTCATTTTCCAGGTTTTCCAGCACTTTTATGTTGGTACTTTGGTTTAGGATAGGGTAACTCCCTATACATTATTCTTAAAGTATATATATCAGCTAATCACAACTACAATACAGGTACGAACACATCTTTCAAAAGAAAATTTATGAAAAAACAAACAAGGGCTTTATTTGAAAAGCTGTCATCATGCTGCAGCCTGATTTCAGCTGCTGATTGGTGTGTGATGTGATGCTAATAAGCAGCAATGACACAAACATTTAGCTGCAGCTGGCATTTAAAGTAAATACCAGCTGTCAGCTTTTGGGTCGCTGTGATATTTAGATTCCCAGAAAGCTATTTTTTTTGGTGTTTGTGGTGTAAATACTGAGTTCTAAAAACACCCATGAAGTATACTGGTTTTGGTGAATTAAATGGCGTACACAACATACCAATAAAAAGCCTTCAAATCTGATGTACACAAACATATAATCTACATATGTAAAAACACACAATACAAACATAATGAGATTGTGTGGCAGAAGGAGATTTGTACTCACACATGCCGTTGGGTGCTCCAGGGTGACGTGGGGGCATCATAGGAGGCATGCCGCCAGGAGGGGGTGCGGCAGAGGGTGGGCCAGGCATCATACGTCCCGGTATGGGCTGGCCTGGTCCCATTGGTCCTGTAGCGCAGAAAAATCAGGGTAAATCAGACAAAATTCTTACACATAAAAAACATGAACTACAGGTTCAAACATTTTTTTAAGTCTTTGTTGAAAAAACACTAATATGCCCATGTATATATTGAAAGGGTTTTTGTTTGCTGCAATTGTTTCCCCTCTCCATACTGGCCACAAAGAAATCCCCCTGTGAAAGCATTTTTAAAGTAAGTGACAGAGGACAAAATCCACAGTCCTCTGGTTCTGTGTACCTAAAGCTTAAATGAGGCGGCAGACGTCTAAGTAGGTTTCTTCCAAAGTTAGTCATTTTAGTACAAAGTTACCTCTTTGTGTTACTGCCCCTTTACTGTCTGCGGCTCAGCAAGGAGACACTTTACGGGGAAGCACAAAAAGGGAGTTTTAGAACTGCAACTTTAGAATATATCCACTTGATTTGTCTAACTCAAGATTATTATTATTTATTTTATTTTATTTTTTTACACACATTAAGGACTGTGGATGTTGTTCCCCTTCTCCTACATTACGCTTAAAGAAGGGATCTCTTCACAGCCAGTATGGACCACGAGAGCAATTACCACCTCTACTTGCCACGTGTTTGTCTCTCACCTGTCTGTCCTGGGTGGTGAGGGGCCATGGGGTGGTGACCCATCGGAGGGTAGCCTGGGTGCATGGCAGCACCGGGTGGAGGCCCTCCGTGGTAGGGCACTGGGGCACCGTGGTGTGGTGGGGGCCCTCCAGGGTGCATGCCTGATGGAGGGGGCCCCGAGTTGGGTGCAGATCCAGGAGCCTGCCCCTGTCCTTGAGCCTGGGCAGCAGCGGCAGCCGCGGCGGCGGCTTGCTGCTCCATCTGCTGCCTCGCCTTCATCTCGGCATATTTAAGCTGCTCCATGTGGAACGCCTGTCGCTCAGTGAGCAGCTGCTGTCGCTGAAGCTCCAACTGCAAAAAAGGACATGGGAGGAAATGCCAAGAAAGATGATTAAATGAAGAGATTGGTTATAATAAGAATGAGTTATAAGGAGATATGACTTTTTTTTTTAATAGCCCAATATCCCAAATTTGCCTCAGGGGGATTTACAATCTGTATAGCAAACAACACACGCGGTCCTTAGACCCTTGATTCAGAAAGAAAAAAAAAAATCTTGAACTAAGGAAACAAATGTTAGAAACCCCAGGAATAGCAACAGAGGTGAGACCCCTCTACCTGGACAGACAGACATGCAGAAGATGTCCTGTTTACAGAATTACCAACATAATAAAATATAGTTTTACAGTATAGAGATAGAACATTAACATTAATGGTTAATGAGGTGAGGGACAGGGGGTTCTCTGGAGCACTAAGAGTCCATGAAAGGGGCCCTGGGTGTCCTCAGCAATTTTAAAGTTTAATGAGACCATTACCAATATTTCCCTTTTTAAAAGTTAGTATAATGGACTGTAAAATAAAGTTTGAGAGGTTTCCCACGGTTGTCTTCAATGCTCTCACAAAGTGGACATAAAAATAAATAAATTAAAAAAAATAAAAAGTATTTGCATGGCTAGATTCAACTAGGGCTAAATGAAAAAAATATGTCTTCCAGTAATTTGGGTGAACTGAGCACTTTAAAAAAACTACATGCTTGTATAAAGATTCTCTTTTTGGCTTTATGAAGCTCAATGACAATATCCTACATGGGGACGAGAGAGCAGCACAAACGTACAATTCTTTGGTTGCTTGCAGGTCTGTAGAGGCGATGGTGCATGCACAGGCCTGTGAAGACTGGCTGTGTGGAGCTTTGTTTTTTTTGTTTTTGTTTTTAGAAGTTTGGTGTTTTACAGCTTATGGCAGCAGCAGAGGTTTGATTTCTCTCCAGTCTTTGGAAAGCTTATGTAAACCAGACTTCTTTTCATGCACTATTTACAGCTGTGAAACTGGGCTACGCTCCCGATGCCTCCACCGTGAAAACACAGTTTTACACTCTCCCTGGTGTCTCCAGGGACTGGCCAGCGACAGGACACACACACACAGAGCTGAGGGCTATTCAATGGCACTGAAGAGGCAGGTAACAGTTTCACTTGCCTAGCTATACAGCCGCTTTGCTCTGGGAAATGTTTCATTCTCAATTCAGCATGTTCACAAAGACGTAATTCTATGTCTCCTCTTCAGTCTCTGGAGGATTTGGACTAGTTCAGTGGCCAACTTCGGCCGATGAACTGCAAATATTTACTTGCTACTCATTTCAATTTAGAAACCACAGAAGTAGAACTGTGTGACACTGGGTCATTTTTGGATTTTTACAAAAACCTGTAATTCAATGACCATTTACTTTCTTCATGCAAGCACAACGTCTCATCATTCTGAATCATAACTGTCATTAGCAAATGTCCTCTCTACTTTCAAAAATGTGTTTCATTCTATAATTATTCATCATTTCGTTTAATACTTTGCAAACAAGATAGTGATTGACTCCAAAAATTAGAGGTGTGAATCTTCACTGAGCTCCCGATTGGATTACCATGTCAGCGATTCAATTCGATATCTCGATGCATCAAATAAATGTTTCTATAAAAGCCATGCAGGATATTTAATTCATAGCTTTTCAAGCTTCAAAAACAAAATATTCTGCAGTGCTCTAATACTAAATAAATTCGATACATAAACTACAGCATTGAGCACATGGCACTTCCTGAATGTGCAAAACATAACAGAATATGTAAACAGAAATGTTGTTAGTCCTACATTAAATTGTAAACAGAAATAATTGATTATGAGCCTGCCGATTATCTATGCAGCATCGTTCATGTCCACGATTCGATGAATCGATTATTTGATTAATTTAAACACCTCTACCAAAGATATTCATTATTGTGAGCAGTTTAGAACCTCATTAGGATCTTAGAGGACTGAATAAAGCCAACATTTGAGCGAAACCAGAAGGCTTTTAAACTCCGCTGGGTTGGGATTGGTTTTACTTAGGGAATCCAAATTTAAATAGTCAAAATTGAGGCGAGTTTCTCAGCAAAAGCACTTGCAGACGTTTCCCCAATACATGTGTACATTTAACAGTAACAAACGGGTACCAAAAGGGTGTCGTTTCAACATCATAAAATATTAATATTTGTGCAACCTGTCAAGGAAAATAAATGACCCATCAAACATGGTTTAAATTGAGAACTGTAATGGGGCCTTTTCTCTAAAGTGCTGCCTGCTTGTTTTAAACATGTTTTACAGCTATTCACTATTATTCATTGCACCAGTGATGCAACAGGTGTGGTTACATGACACAAACTAGATGGAAACACTTTTAAAGTTTCCCAGACTAAGGGAAGTTTAACAACTAAGGCTGCTAGAAAACACATTAGGTAAAAACAGATACAGCTCACCATTTAAAACCAGTATGTCATTGTAATGATGTATAAGAAGCATTGCTACACGGAACAACATATAGAATAGGATTGGTGATATTTTGGTCCTGCTAGATTGAATTGTGATCTGTGTTGGGTTCCAATAGCAGGTTCTATTTCAGATCACGTTCGCACAACACTTGAACACATTAAGCTCTGGTGCTAACAAAGCTCCTATCATTTAATCTCTCCACATTCTTTATAATTAGCGAAGAGTAACAAACACGTATTCAGGTAATATTAACAGGCTTCTCATTTTAAACAGCACTTACCATTACTTTTGGCGGTTAAAAGGAGACATCACCAGTGGCAGACTCAGATGTTGCTAATTACTGTTTATTCCATAGTGTCTAAAATTAACCATCAGTAAGTAGCTACACGTTACGTTACTCGAATGGGTCGTGTCTCATTTCCAAATTGAAGGACAGGTTCTGCCTTTTCAGCAAACCTTTGTCTATGGTGATTAGAGAGGTTTTCTGGTTTTAGTTATGTATATAGTTACAGTAAACACCAACGTATATACGCTTTAGTGAGTGGGTATGACTTCAGCCTGCAGGATGAGCCTCTTAACAGATCACCTTCATTATTAATAACCATAGCTGAGTGTGTAGAGATAAGTGAAAATGTTCATCTTGAAACTAATGCAGTTTTGCAGGGTCAATGCTGGCCAATAGCATCCACATTTAATCTGCACTTCAACACACAAAGCACGACAGCTTTTTTCTGACTTACAGCCTCTTTCTCTCGGTCCATGATGGTCTCGAGCTCCTCAAAGTGCCTCAGCTTGATCTCCAACTTCTTCATCTGGGTCTCCACCAGCAGAGCCACCAGGGACTTGATCTTCCTCTCCTCCACCGCCGCCAAGTGCTGAAAGGATGACGTAAGAGGGGAGTCAGAGAAATGGTAATATCTGATCAATGCCTAATACCAAGTTTAGCTAATTCTGCAGTTACTTTGTGACCAGAATTTGGTTGAATTTACTCTGTCGATAAACACCTTTCTTTACATAGTGTATTTCCCCTATTTTCCTTCCAATCCTGTGAAAAGAGTGAGTATTCCACATGCATTCGGAGGTCAGAACATTGAAGATTAGCAGAATGACGGATTTACAGTCTGCCTTTCGTCTTCTGCATTCTTGTCATAGTCAAGTAAAACATGGGATGAAACCAATGACTTGCAGCAAAGTTTTCAAAATGACAACTTGGGTGAACATTGCAAAGGTCTGAGTTGCTTAAGTGTGTATGCTGTGTCAGCACCCCCCCCAAAAACTCACCTTGGCCTTGGTGGCAGCAGATGCCAGGGCAGCAGCAGCTGCGGTGGCAATGTTCCCCTCTCCAATGTCATGCTCCAGTTTCTTCCTCTTTTCATCTCCCTCCTCTGTAGCTGCCTTCTCCTCCTTATCCTTTTCCTGTTCTGAGGACGACGTCTCCATAGCCTCCTCTTTGTCTTTGTCTGACGGGGACAGACATTTAACTTCAAACTCAGAATAATCACACACAAAAATGTCCTTCTGCACTCTTGTAAAGAGGTTTTAAAAGGGACAGGTGTGCTGAAAAATGTACAACATTCTTTATGATTATTTTATGGGCATTTTGCAGCAAAGGGCCGCAGGTCAGAGTAGAACCCAGGCCTGCTTTGTCGAGCAGTAAACCTCTATATATATGGGCGCCAGCTCTACCAACTGAGCTATCCGGGCGCCCGCAATTACAACATTTTCAACAAATCAGTAGTTAACTTATGAAGATGACCTCTTCTGTATTACAAGTAGAGCTGAAAGATATAGCAGAACCGGGAAACAAACCGGGAACTATATTCTCAGACAGGCTTGCTGCGAGCATATCACTCCGCCCAAGTACTATATTCTTCCGCCTGAGAATATAGTTCCCGGTTTGTTTACGGTTAGAAGATGGCTGTGCCTCATGTTACGTTGTTTTTTGTACACGCTGTGACTCTACAAATCACAACATGTAAATAGGAACATGTTGGCGTTATTTTGTCACTTATTCGGAGCAGTAGGATTACTGGAACCATTCACCTGCCTGTTCTGTTATGGGCTGATGCCGCTGGAGCCGTCAGACAGCTTTACAGCACGCAAGGAGATAAAAAAGGGAATGTATCGACTTGTCTAACTCTGGGGGTTACAGTGAATAAGCTAAATTCCCAATAAGTTGGTGTGTTCCTTTAAAGTGTGTGGAACATTAACTTATATTTCGTTATGAATTTGGGTGTTACCTGAAGCCGTTTTGGCCTCCCCTCCCTCTTCACTCTCCTCATCACGCTCCGACGCCTCGGATCCCTCCTTCACCTTTTCTGTGGCCTCTGTCTTGTCGCTCTTCTCCGCAGACTCGCTGGGCTTCTCTGCCTCGTCCTTTAACTCCGCCTGCAGGATGAGGACACAGACACACACAACGATAAGTGGCCTGGGTCAATGCCACAGGAAATACATGCCTATGTTTCAAGTCTGATCTGACTTTAGATTCCAACATTATGGGTAGCAAAACACAACTTAGAAAAAGCAGTACACAAAAGATGGTAGAAATGTAACAAATGGCCTGGATACAGTATCGAAGAACAACAACTAAACAACCACAACAGGTAAATGTACACTAACTGTATTAGGTACATTAACAATGTTCCGTACAGATGACTTTTTCGCCAATCACTAAATAAATAATATCAGGTGATGATTAAAATGTATATGAGTGTCATCTTCAGTTCCCCCCCCTTTTATTTCCCACCAAGCAAGAGACAACCAGGCCATATGTTCCTGTGAGATTGCAGTAAGTTTGCTAGTGCGCCCCTAGCGCATGGCGAGGGACGCTCCAGGAATGACTAGAGCAGAATGCTCATTTCCACTTAATTTATGTGTCTCACAGCATTACAGGCTGTAAAAAAAAAAGGTAATTATAATTACGTAATCACATATGTGTTGAATAAAAGCATTGAAATGAGCATTTGTTATAACAATGCCAGACTTCAGCAGCAAGTCTGTCAACAGAGACGCTGTTTGCATGTCATCCTAAACGCAATGATTATGTTACAGCACTGTTATTTAATAATAATGTGAATATTATTTACATCCATTAAATATTTTAACATTTTAAAATGTATTTTCTTTGACAACCGTTAAAATCATGAAATGGGCTCTGTACAGAACAACATTGGTTGCCTGTACAGAACAACATTGGTTGCCTGTACAGAACACCGTTTAATCTTCCGTACACAGGCGGAAGAGGTACTTTTCTCAAAAACTATTGGTCCAAAAGCCATAAATGTTTAAACCAATCAATGGTTATTTCCCCAGAGAACGAGCATACAAACATGTTTGTCTGGCTCTTAACAACGGAGGAGTACTCGCTGACATTCATAAAAGGGGAAAATGTGAACGGAACACTTTTTAACATAGCTGTAGTAAGAGCTGTTAAACGCTGTGATCCTCAGGGCAAATGGAGTAATGGGTCGTATTGTGACCCTAACCACTTTTTGGTGGACAATCACTGTGATTTGGACACAGTGTCCTACACTGGTTAATGGATGCTAATGAAGAAGCCATCAGCCAACAAGCTGCAGAGCAGGGGGCAATGTGAACATAAAAAAATAATTCAATCGTACATTCAGCCGGTGGGCCTTTCCAAACCAAACAACAAATGTAGATTAGGGATGGGCAATATAACTATATTATATCGACATTGATATAGGAGACTGGATATCGTCTTAGATTTTGGATACTGTGATATCGTGATATGACACACATGTCTTTTCCTGGTTTTAAAGGTTGCATTACAGTAAAGTGATGTCATTTTCCAGACTTACTAGCAGTTTATTTATCCACATTACTGGTAAAGTGTCCACATTACTGGTGATTATTTATCAAAAATCTAATTGTGTAAAATCAAGAACTCGCTTCAACATTCAAATGCAAGGTTTCAGAAAGCATGGGGAGCTTTTTTAAACTCATTCCAGGCGTTTATCAATGCTTGTTAATTAAGCACAGTTCAATGGAATTACAGCCTACCCATTCACTTATCGTGGATTATTATTGTGACAGGCTGATGCTGACATTTGCTCACTGGCAGTGACTTGGGAGGAATCATGTTTGGTATTTCTTTTATTGTTGTTGTTTTGATATATGTGGCATAAGTTGTTTTAATTTATTCCTTTCATATAACCTGTCTATAACAAATGAACAACTTTGCACTTTGTTATACTGAAAACTAAATAAAAACTCTCATTGTGTTAAAGTGCCCATATTATGAAAAAAATCACTTTTTCTGGGATTTGGGGTGTTCTTTTGTGTCTCTGGTGCTTCCACACACATACAAACTTTGAAAAAAATCCATCCATGCTGTTTTGAGTGAGATACGGTTTCTGAATGTGTCCTGCCTTCAGTCTCCTAGTGAGCTGTGCAAAATCGGCTGTGACGTCACAGTCCGAAATGAGCTGGCTAACCACAACCGTTAGCTCGTTAGCATGCTAACCATTAGCATTAGCATGCTAACGCTAATGCTAACGCTAGCATGCTACGCCGTTCTCAATAGCAAAGCACTGCTACAACACACACAAGTTCACCATAATCTACAAAAGAACTACTTACATGTGCGCCCTCATTTAGAAGTCTCCCAGCTAATCCTGCCTTGTAACTGACCAAAGTTGGAGAAACAGGCTTTCTTTTACTGTCTCTAGAGTTAGCTAGCTGACATGATCTACATCTGAGCTACTGAGCATGTGCGAGTGCAATCAAAGATAGTACAGAAGATGAAAAGAGGTCTCACTCTGTAGCTAAAACAGAAACCAGGTGAAAAGAGGATCTGCAGCAGTGAGAGAGAGCTGTGCAGTACAACAAAAATATGGTGTTTTTTGAAAATTAAACCATGTAAACCTATTCTGGTACAACCTTAAAATACAGTTATGAACCTGAAAATGAGCATAATATGGGCGCTTTAATATTTTGTTAAAGCACCGATTGTCAACCCTACAATATCGCCGCAATATCGACATTGATGCATTTGGTCAAAAACCTTGCGATATTTGATTCGCCATATCGCCCAGCTCTAATGTAGATGAGAGGAAAATTTACTTTAAACACCATTTATTTCTTCGATATAGGATGAGTGCCACAGACAGGGTAAAAAAGTCTTAAAGTGCCTAGAGATGAACTAATGCTTTGTTGATTTTAGTCTTTACGTGGGATTTGTTGACATAAAAAAAAAAAAAAGCTAATTATTGGTAGCTTCATCCATTAATTAGCAGAGGTTTCCATTAGACCAATCTTTCACAAATGCAACCAATTTTCTAAAAATGCAGGTTTTCTTCAACATGTATGATCGACGAAGATGTATGAAAAGTGGTCTTACCTTATCAGCCTGTTGGGAATCTGTGTCCGTGTCTATCTTCTCTGCCTCTGGGGTTTCTGCATGTAAAAAAGTGGGAGAAATTAGCATCATGTCAGACTTAAAATTATCAACATGGTTCATATTGTTGTGTAGAAGCCTACATTTTTATTTCAACTCTTCATTTCTCGATGAATTGTTTATGCAGCCAAAGAGCACGAGCAAGAAACCGGTTGCGATTGCATTTAGGCATGCATAATCAGATAAAGAAAAACAAAAAACAAATCAATTCGACACTTGCGATACAACTGTAACAGAATGAGGCAGCACTGACATATCATCCTGTGCTGTTTGAAATAAAAAGGCCTTTATAGATTAGATTCTCAAAGGCAAATGCCATCAAAAAATAGTGTTTGAAGGAAGAAACTGAGGACAGGAAATTAAGGTCAAACACATTTTAAGTGAGAAGGAAAGGGCGTGGGTGAAGTGTGTACAAGCGCTTGCAGACATGTGACCGGATGAATACGTGTACGGTTGAGTGTTAAACCATGTCACGGGTGCACTTGAGCGTGCGTTAAGGGTTTGAATATTGATTGTGTGATGCATGTGTCAGTCGAGAGCTTCAGGCCAGGCAGCGCATTTAAGCTCATCGATTGCAACTGTGGCTCAGGAGGGCATTAATTCAGGTATCACAAATGATTGGTGTTGTGTGAGAGAGTTTGTGTGTGTGCGTGTGTGTGTGTCTGTTTAAATAAAAGCATTGCGCAAAACAGAGAGTAAGGAATAAGCACATGGCAGTGATGACCCAGTTTCCTGCTCCCCCCTCCTCCCCTGCCCCATCTGCCACCGTTGTTTTAATCCACCGGTTGCCACGGCTGTATGCACACACAAATATTTCTGTATAGCTCACCCCCCTGCTGGTAGCAACAGACATGTGTATCGCCTTCAAATGGCAAGACACACTGATCATTATCTGCCCGATATTCAGACAAAGAAAGACCATCACTTTTATTTAAAAGATGGAGGAAAAACAAGGATGTGAATACAGGATGAAGAGATGACACTGTTCACATGAACATGTCCTCATACACACCCCAAAGATGTCTTTCCTTGCCTACATGTTTGCATATTATTTTAATGCTACAATCTGCTGCCCTCCAGTGGCTACATACGTTACAATACACAAAAACTACCAAATCTGCTGTGAATAAAACCAAATTAGAGGTTATAAAAGCCAACAAAATCAATTCAATTTTTTTAAAACACCTTTTTGCGACTTCAGGTCCTGTATCTACACCTCGTCACGTTACTCACCGGTCTTTTCTGGTTCCTCAGGGGCGGTGCCAGCAATGCCACTGCTCTCCAGGCCGAAGGCGGGGTCCACCTTTCCTGTGCTCCTGGCTGCCTCCTGCACCTTCTTCACGTGAGCCTCCACCAACTCAGCTGGCACCTCCTCACGGACACGGGAGAACTCCTCTGCAGACAGAGAGAGGACATCTAATCGTTTACAATTCAAAATTGACATCCACATCCAATATCTATCAGTTCCATCCCAGTTTAATTTTAAAATTAAAAAAAGTTATATTAACTGAAAGCTAGAAGAAGAAAAAAAAAAAAGAAGGTATGAGCCTGTATGTACCGATTCATTTACACATTTATGGTTTTTTTTACATGTTGCTACAAATTTCAATGAATTGTTGTCCTGATATTTACTATAAAAAATGTTTCTAATCATAGTGAAACTTTAGATAGTCGGTTCTCACCTAGGGCTGCCCTGGCAGCAGCAGACGCCACTCTGGGATCGACCACAGAGGCCAGGAAGGCTACTGTGCTCATGACAGGGTTTCCAGACTGGCTGAAGGGTATGGGCTGGTAGGCCAGAGGGCCCAGGGAGGCCTCAGTGCTCTCCATGTACGGATCCTCAATGGGTAGCCGCAAGAAATGCAGGATACACTCGTCCTGGGTGCGTGAACCGATGTGCTCAGACACTTTGTTCCAGTCGTCTTTGAACATCTCCAGGGCCTGGAAGAGGTGAGGGGAGTGAATAGGCAAGTCTTAGTCATAATATCTCGTCAGTGTGCAATATTCATAGAGGTGGACAGAACAAGAGTGGGAGGACAGACGAACAGATTAGAGTGTCATAAGGTGGAAAATGATGGGTTGGAGAGAGAGAGGATGAGGGTTATGCACTCAGGAAGGATGGGTAATTCAAATGTAAAAGAAGAGAAATAATTTACAAAGCTAGGAAGGATGCAAGAAGGGCGTACTGAGAATGGAGCTGACAAAAGAGTTAAAAAGAAAGAATAAGAGGGACAAGAGAAAGAGAGGCAAAAACAAGAGAAAAAGGGTAACTGCCTGGAAAGTGATAGAGGTTAAAGACGAATGACATGCAGCAAGTCCAATTAAGTATTTTTAAATGTCTCTTAAGTCTCTAATGTCCTTTGAGCCTCACCTCCAGCAGCAGTAGAGTCTCCTGCTCGGTCCAATCCCTGGTAGAGTTGGCAGCTTTACCCTGTTGAACCAAACACACCAAAATCAAAATGATCCCAAAGAGCTCAAGAGAAATAAAATCATTATGTGGTGAAGGTTGTTAAGTGAGTCGTGTGCCGACCTTGAGATTTTTCTTGTTGTAGAGGTCGCTGCGAAGGCCGAAGTTCTGCAGGTCGATGGCCTTGTCTTTGCCTTTGTCGGCGAAGTTGGGCATTGGCTGTTGAGGGGGAATCTAAAGGGATGAAACACAGCATGTTTACCTAGTTTTGTTTTAGTCCCTGTACAGATCTTTATCTTTCGTTGGGTTTTGTAATGAAAAACTCAACTTTCTCCATTTAAAAAAAACTTTCTTCCATCGATCACTCGGCCTTATATATTTTGGTCTGCCTTACCGGTGGGGGTCTGTGGTTCAGGGGCATGAGGCCAGATGGTGTGTCAGCCAGCACGGTGAAGTGGGGTGTGGGTGGGGGGCCCATGGGCAAAGGGCGACTCTCAGAGTCGACCTGGTAGTTTACCAAACCCCACTGCTCCAAAAATGCATGAACCCTGAACACAGAAGAAAATAAAAGCATATTGCATATGCAATTAATGCTGTGTCTTTGTGGTGACAAGAACTTCTGATGAGGTATACTGGCTCATCTTAAGAATGCATACACTTTAGTAAAAATAAAGCATTTACCTTCCCCATTGTATCTGGAACTTTGTTTATATGGGAATTGTACAACAATTAGTGCACATTAAAGGGTACTTTCCAAAAAGGTCTTAAAAAATATATATTTTGTGTATAGCAATGGCATGGAAATTCTTGTCTTCTCATTGCTAGATGGGTTTTTGGAAAACAACTGAATACCACTTGAAAACACCTAATACAATGTCAGAAAAGATACAACATAGATAAATATTTGGCAGGCATATTTAAAATAGATGGAAACATTGCCAACACCGGTTTCATATATGATATAAACATAATACCACTGTTGATTAACCCGTAGCCATCTATTAAATAACTCAAGATTATTTGTAGTGGTGTGCAAAAAAAAAAAAGAAATCCATTCACAATTATATATTTTTTTATTGTATGTCTATTGCAATCACATGGGAAAAGTAACTACATTTACATACTGTGAATAGTTTTTATTTTTAAGATTATGTTTTGGGGCATTTTCAGCCTTTATTTTGACACGACAGCTGAAGACATGAAAGGGGAGAGAGAGGGTGGGAATGACATGCAGTAAAGAGCCGCAGGTCGGAGTCGAACCCGGGCCCGCAGCGTCGAGGACTAAACCTCTATATATGGGCGCCTGCTCTAACAACTGAGCTATTTATTTATTATTTTTTTAAATCAAGAATCGTTTTTGAATTGAAAATCTATTTTTAATCTAATCTTGAGCCTAAAAATCAATATTGAATCGTGACATTTCCTGAATCGTGAACCCCTAAATACTTGCATGGTCTCTACACAGGAATTTTTCCTTTTGAGTAAGTACTTTTTAAGTTTGTATGTGGGACAGGGAGGGAATCTGGAGCTAAGTTTGTGTATGTACTTGAGGTATTTTGTTAAATACCTAAATTTTGTTGTTGGGAAAAAAAAAAAAAAAACTTTTCTCACCTCATGATGGCACAGACATCCCCGGTCAAGTTCCGGCGACAGGAGGTGGAGGTGAGGTACTCCTGAGGGTTTAGCCGATATGTGTCGATCATGAAGTTGCGATAGGCCAGGTATCTGATGAAGAGTCGAGAAGAACCGCAAAGAGATTAGCACGTGTCTGGTGGTTTTGTGTCATTTGTAACCCATTTGTAACCGTGTGTGGATGATGGGTGTGTGTATAAACTCACATTTCTGGAGTTTTGGACTTGTTCTTTCCATTGAAGAACTCAGGCAGGGCTCTTCTCTCAATCTCATGGATGCTGGCAGCAAAGAAAAGTGGTTCAATATAAAAAAAAAAAAAGATAAGAGTAGCCTCTGTCCCCTTCTTAAAACTAAATTCAGCATTATAGCATAATATTTGTGTCATATTTCGGATTTTGTCACAAGAATAATCTGAAAAATGGGCAAAACATTTGTGTAGTAGTAATGGGTTTATCCTCCTTCCCCAGCGCTTACCAGTTGTAGTCAAACCAAGCTCCATAGCTGGGTATGATGATGTGGTGAGTCTGTTCAGTCACATTGTCCTCGCTAGCGTCCATCAGTCGGTTGATTTCAGCTTTGCTCTGTTCCTCATCGTCCTGCAGAGAGACAAAGAGTCAGACAGGTCAGCATGATTACTACTGCTTCTGTAGGAACAGCATTGTGATGCCAACAAAAACTTTAAAAGTTCACTTTCGCAAATGTATGCATTATCAACTCCTTTCATGAATGGAAAGGAAACATGCTAAGTTGAAATAATATCTTTTCTGACAATGCTAATGCCAGCATTTTATCCTTTTGAAATTTCCGTTCCGTGACAGAATTTCTGTTTTGGCCTGTGTGTTTGTATCAACTGCCCATTCTGACAGCCAGGCCGTGTTGTCAGATATACCTGTAAAAATGTAAACCCAGCTCGCTACAGCTGTAACATTAGTACAGCCATGAAAGTAGCCAACAAACAAACAGGATAAATGGAGAGATTCTACCTGACCTTAAAAAAAGAAAAAGAGGCATGTTTCTAACAGTTGGGTGACCAGAGATGTAACAAACCCCGGGTAAATATTGAAGATGTATTTGGAAGATGGAGACAGCTTAGAGCCCAAAAGGACGCAGAGTTGGCCAATTTCCTCCTAAACAGGTACGCATTAGCTTCAGGCTAATTTATCACAGCTACAAGGGACGGGCATTTTTATGTCATTTCAACATTCGTGTTCTCACTATGGTTGGGCGATGTGGCCTTAAAAAAAAAAAAAAAAAAAAAAGAAAAATTCTTCAACAATGGCGTCCTTCCCACGAAATGTTTGACTGTGACAACAGCACTTTAAGCTGTAATAACATCTGGTGGGCATTTGTAGTCCACACACAACAAACACACACAGTCCGAGGCATCAATCATCTTACCTTTCCACCGGACAGCACAGAGTCGTCCTCCATGTCATCTAGAAAAAGTAAAATCTGATTTTAGTTGAGATGCATAACAAGGACAAATGATCCTTTTGAAAAGTATCTAAAAATGTATTATTCTTCTGAATTATTTAATTTCATTAATACACAACTACAAAGATCAATTCCATTATAGATACTTACCCAAGTCTGCCCCGTTCCCTCCTTTCACTGGAGTATTCTCACTGTCTTTCTTTGAATTCGCTGTGAATGGAAGAAAAGAGAAAAAGATGAAAAAAGGGCAAAGATCTTTTTCTTTTTCTTTTTTTACTTTTAATTCAGCCGTGGGCATGGAGGCATTAACAGGCACTCTGGTTTGCAAAAGAGGACACTAAAATTTTTCCCAGATGGGACTTGCTCTAAAAAGAGCATTTTTAGTAAGGATTGTGCATTTGGTTTTAATGATTTTTTTTTAAGGAGAATACAGATCAAGCTTCATTTATCCACAGGCTGTTTTCCTACTTTTCTGACTAGACAATTTCATTTTAGGCTAGTATGAAGCTGGATGTAACCAGTTGTACAGTAATTATTACTTCATTTACAAGTTATCGCTAATATTCACCGATTTTCTCCGTTTTATCATCATTATTGCTAATTTAATAGAGACGTCACCGTGGGATTGCATTTCTCTTTTTACATTTTGACCAAACTGCTGCCTCAACCTGGTCATTCAGAGTGCTCATGTACTGTGCAGCTTAGCCCCACCCTCGGCAGTTACCATTCTTGGACATGTTGCCCTCCTCCATGCTGGCACCAGCTGAGGAGTCGTCCATGTCCTTAGTTACGTCCTCCTCCGTGTCCTCCTCTTCACCTCTGTGGCCCCGCCGCTGCTTCCAGTGAGGCCCCGGGTTCCTGACAGCAAGAGAGCCATAAGTCCGTCAAATGTCCCTGGAAATCCTCAACAAATACCTATTATAGCAAGTCAGTACGGCAGTTCAAACTAGCCAAATAGCACAAGATCAGGCATGTAAAAGGTGTTCCAGACAGCTTCTTTCTTTCAGCTTCATCTTCAGCTGTGCAGATCATGAAGCCATTAGCACAAATGACTCAACAATGTTTGGACTTAACAATGTTGTACTCTGCCAATGTCTTGTGTATCATTTATTTTCAGTTTCCACTGCATAGACCCTTTGGTGACATCCGAAGGAATATACTCTTGTTTGAGTGACATTTGCTAAAAACTACAGTGCCTAGCTGTTTAGGGAAATTACTGAGCGCTGTCTGCTACATTAATTCAACTTTTTTTATTTTACAACTTCAATGACTTGCTCTACCATTGGCTATAAAAGGGGAATATTTAAAGTGGCCCCCTTACCCCTTTTTTCCTCCCTTCTTGCGGGACTCGGCAGGAGTGCTTGGTGGCGAGGGCGAGCGCCTCCTCTTCTTGCTGGCAGAGTTGGCCTTGCGCTCCTTGCGATCGGGTGTACGGGAAGACTGATCAGACAAACCCCGTGCAGCACAGGGAGTGAGAGATGGCGGATGAGAGAAAGAGGCGCAGAATGAGAGGATGGAACGGTTGCACACACAAGGAGGGGAAGCGGTGGGAGAACGACAGCGGGGGGGGGGGATGCCGTGGTGGTGGAGGAGGAGACGACCAGGGTTCCTGTATACTGCTCACTATCTCAAAATAGTTTCTCTTTAACCCAAACCTTCACTTCTTGATGTGTGCATTGTGGTGAAAGGTCATCTTTAGCAGACAAATCCCCTACATACTAAGGCTGCACAATATGAGGAAAATATCCAACTACGATAATTTTGACCGATATTGCGATACGATTCACGATATTGGAGGGAATGATAATAAAGTTTTTTTCCTTTAGCCTGTAGGATACGAGTTACAGGCCAAGACATCTCTGTCTACGGGTTTGACACATATTTTGCCTTAAAAACAAATATTGCGCACCCCCTGTGATTTGGATATTGCACTAGTCCATAATGAGATTTGGATAGATTTGCAATTAATTGTGCAGCCCAACTACATACTATAGTTTCTGGTTGTTTACAGATCATTTTTTCGCCATTGTGCACTCCAAATGCAAGTTAATCAAAATCTCTGAATCAAACAGGCTTCAGATAAGATGCCCTTTTTGCTCCCACAATTAGTTGGGAGCATTGAAACATTGGCATGACAAGTTACATTTAAACTAGCAGAAACCGTGAGGGTATTTTCATGAGGTGACAGTGAATAGATCAAGTCAAAAAAGATCATTTCTAAACCAAAACTAAATGTTTTCCCTCTATGACTTCACATGACATCTAATTGCAATCATGTGAAAGCATTTGTCCTGTGAAGTAATTTGTGGCTAGTGAACCTACTTTAGTTTACCAGCTTTTGCTTCGATTTTAAATCCTAGTTATTGTTCAAAATCATTTTCCAAACATGGACAGAAACCCTGAAATACATTAGAAGGAGACAAAGAGTGAGGAAAGGTTTGGAAAGGATGGGCAACAGACCGATAGAGGCTAGACGCAGACGAAGGAGAACGACACTGCACAATCCACAGGCCACATGCAACAAAACAAACTTGCAGCAAAATACACTTACACACGCCATTCAGACTTATTTTCAAACTTTTTCATCACCAACTTTCCATACAGGACATCATTCATGACCAGTATTTGAATTATTCTTCATGAACAGCCACTTCGAACATTTAGTGTCTTCTGTTGGTTAGTTAATGGGTTATCAGGAAAGTTGCTGCTGACAATTGACAACAAACAGTGGTTTTAAGCTGTACTGATGAGAGGAGGGCTAAAAAAACACCTTTCAGACTCCAGATGTTCTTGAACTGACTAAAACACACACCACAAATACCTACCTCCTCCTCCTTGGGGAAGATCCTCTGGCGGAAGCTGACTGGCTTCTTGTTCTCATCTACCTCATAGTCTTCTTCATTCATCCACTCATTGAAGGCATCGGTGTCTAAAACCCACTTGGCATGGACCTGAGTGGGGGAGTGACGGAGATTGGGGTTGAGGCAAGTCGTTCAACATGATCGAGTCTCAGTTTGCAGATTGTTTTTTTTATTCTTTGTTTATCCTACTAAAATCTAATCATCTCTTTACACTGATCCCCGATTTTCATGTATTTGATATTATGTAACTTTTAACAAACATGAAGTAGACATTTAAAGTGTTTCAAAAAATGTCATTGCAGCACCATCGACTGTAACAATAGCATCACTGAAACTTCATGCTGCCGGACACGATGACTACTTGTTTTACAAAAGTAGCAGCCGTATTAAAAATTCTAAATACATTAAAATTGATGGCTTGACTTGACACATTTTGGTTTCAAGATGTTGAACTTGCTAAAGTTCCTTCTCTGCTTGTACTCCTCATTGCTCACCTTCCATGGTCTGTCAGTGTTGGGGGGGTCCTCCACGTCCCCATCCACCTCGCTGGCTGACACCCAGGTATCATAGCTAATAGAATTTAAAAAAATGGCTCAGTGATAAGTACGACATTGATGAACTGACATGCCACAGTTCAATAACTGTTGGTATGGCAGTAGTTTTTTATTATTATTTGGGGTTTATCTAATTGAACATCAATTCAAATTAATCTACTTCCAAAAAACAAGTAGAGAACTTACAAAGAAAGATCTTTCTGAGCACTTTTCCTCTTATTTTTCAGGTTTGTTCAACTTTTCAGTGAAAATTAAATGTTGTGTCTGTTTAGTCCCTTCAGAGGACCCTGGAGCATCGTGTCTGCCCTCCTTTACTAACTGACTATAATCATTTTAAAATACATCTTTGATGACAGAGTAAGGAAATATAACAAAAGATTTTGAAAGCTAGATCAACAAAAACTGTGGTATGAACAGAAATATCTATGAGTGTTAGGCGCCTTGTTTGTTCGCCTCTTTATCCTCCTCTCTGCTCACCTGTCAGGGGACACACCCCAGTGAACCAGCACCTGCTTGTCTTTCTTCATGACAGGGCGAAGCCATTCCTCTGCAACACACACAAACCAATGCTGACATATACACATTGGCCAATAAACTATACGAAATACTAAGTATTACATGAACAGCATGTCTCAATATTACAAAATAATTGATAGGATTACCAGTCACATATTTACTTACAATTATATGTAAAGTGTTATCATTATAGGAAATGCATCTATTTTGTTTTTAATAGTACAATATATAAAACACTGTTTTTAGATATACTGAATGTGGAAGAAAATCAGAAATTACATCTTTCCTAATCTATGATTTACAGACAATTCTACCCTACCTTCTTCATGTTGGGCTGGAGAGGGGTAGATGTGGTGGGTGGCCTTTGACTTGTCATCAGTAATGGAGCCCTGGAGAGGACAGAGTGGAGAAAATAATAAACAACCAAAGAGACACAGATTTAACAGAGTGTGCCATTTGGAAAAGAAGAAAAAATGGCTAGTTTGACATACTACGTTTGGGCTCACCTGGTGCCTTTTGATGATGTCTTTGAGCTTACTGGCTTGTTTCTGCTCAACGTCCGGTGACAGGAAGACAGTGGGTCGAGTCAAGCAGTTGTTCTAAAAAGTACCAAAATATTAAGTTAGAACCAGAAGCAATATTTTTTCATCACAGAAATGTATGTTTCCATCCATCCATCCATCCATCCAGTTTGGTTCGATTAAAACTGCATAAAAAGGTTACAAAAAAAACATCTATACCATTACTAAATAATGCAGGTCAGATCACAAAGACTTCATAACAGCAGCTTATTGTCAGTTAACTAGAACAGTAAAATTCTGGCATTAATTACTGGGGGAAAAATGAAGCCTAGATAAAATGTTACAACTAGTTATGGTGTCTTTCTCCATACTCAGGATCGTTCCAATAAGACCAAACAAGTTTGTTCAACTAAATAAACAAGCATTGACAGACTGCAGCAGAAATCTTAATTGGGGACACCGGGCTGTTCATCAGTAAGCAGCTTGCGCGGGGAGCATATGGGTCATACCTGGACCAAGTTCTTCTCTACATTTAAGAACATTTCCACGTTCCTGTCCATCCGGGAAGGATTCTGCAGGTCAAATCTACGCCTGGGAGTGGTTGACAGAGAACAGTAAGACATGCAATGAGATGTGGTTGCAGCGGTCAAGGACAGAACAAACAACAGCTGTAACGCAGAGTTTTGTAAGAGTGAAAACAAGAGCGTGCAAGTGTGAAAGCAAGAACAGATTGTACAGATTGTAAAGCCCTCTGAGGCAAATTTGTGATATTGGGCTATAATAAAATGAACCTGACTTGAAGAACAGGAGCTTCTTTGTCTTTTGTCTTTGACAAAGCAAACTGGTATACATATCAGGACTACGTGAGGGTTTAAATAAGGGTCAACTCACCACCCCTGCTCGCTCTTAAACTTGTAGACCGAACCCAAGATGTGACAGAGAGCACCTCCTGCCTTGAAATCCAGGAAACACTTGGCCTGAAGATAGATCAATAAGGATATGACGTTTCAGAACACAGTGTACATTAGCCATGGATTTCAGAAACGCCACAGAGCACAAACACCACAAAATGTATGTGGTTTAATAGAAGAAAAAAAAAAAAAACATGTGTCGTGCTTACAGGTAACTTGGTAAGGGCAGGATTGTTGACCCTGCGTCCAAATGCATCCTCCTGGAACTGCAGCAGCTGGACCACCAGGCCCGCCAAGGATTTACTGGAGGGGGAGTCATTCTGGACATACTGGGACAAGACACAGTTAAAAACATTTATTAACACAAACCAGTAAACTGATAGACACACTGCTGCACAATTAGTCCCGAACAACACAGCATCACAACTCTAATGTAAAAAGTGAAGCAATGAAATGTCAACTTTGACTTAGGCTGAGAATATAATTATTCACATTTTCATTTCATAGTACATGTACATGTCATTTAAGTGTGGAGCCTGCACAGTCTGGTACGGTGCTGTGTTCAAAGATTGTCACGCATACATGACTTTTTCCTGGCCACAAATAAGCTACAATGCTGCAAAGGTCTCACTATGAAAAATTAGGACAAGCAAACACTAAAAAGGGGAAAAAGCTCACACAAGACTGGTCTAGTTATAACAAGGACAGTGCCAGGGAGACCCAACTTCTAGCATTAACATACATCCAACTTATGTTTTACGTACAGTGAGCATATAAATAAACTCAAGCCAAGCATCTGTGTTGGCATTCTGCAGAAGCTTGTTTCCATGTTTAGTTCTATGTTTAAAACTAGTTGCATCCACAATTCCTCGTCTTGGTTTATTAAATGTAATTGATTTATTTAACATAACGGGCTAAAGCGTGTCAGTGGGTTTGAATGAGGGCATGAAGAGACAGGAGGACAATTCTTTGTTTGGCTAAATTAGTGGGTGAGTGGAGCCTGCACAGTCTGGTATGCTGCTGTGTTGACAAAACTCACCACCGCTCACTCTTCAGCAGAAAATATAACGGTGCTTACAAAACGCACACAGTGATCGGATGTTTACTTTCTGACTACAATGTAATTGAATAGGAATACAATGGCATGCTTGGTTCCATTTTGCTAATAATTGTTATTTTTGATTGCCCGGTGTCCCGTGATTAACAGATAGTTAGCTTATCGGGCCTTTTGCAATGCTCATAGAGTTTCGTGAAAATGTTGTGAATTGAGAAAAGCTGCAAATATAAGTTGAACAACTGCAGTAGCTGCAACTTCCATCTGCCGCTCGTTTGTAAACAATTTCGCCGCAGGTGTGTTATTAGAAACGGCACTGAATGAGCGGTTAGCTAGCTAACGGCGAGCTAGCTTATGGATAAACAGCTTCGCTCAAGTAACGCCAGAGTCTATTTTGTGGCATGCTGACACAAACATGTGCTAACTGGGTATCATCTGAAACTCGCAAACAAAAGTAAATGTTTGTATAAACTGCTTAAACTTCAACTTGAGTAAGTTGTTGTGTGGCAGCAGCTAGCTAGGATAGCAGCGCTCCATTGTGCCAGCGGGACGCGGGCCGTCATAGATATCAATGGAGAACCAGAGCAGCTAGCTAGCTCACCTTCTTGTAGTGCTTTCCGATCCACTGCCGCACCGTCTCGAACTGGGAAATCGTCTCTGAGCTTTCCCAGAATTTCGTGGAAGGACCACCGTCCTTCTTTCGTCCCACTGCGGTCCCGCCGCCGACCGGACCGGTGGCCGGTCCGCCTGAGCCCGTTCCGCCTGCCGTTGTCGCCGCCGTCGCCATTGTGTGTTTTGTTCGCTGCGTTGTCTTTCTCCTCCACGGCGTCGCTCACCGTGCAAGTTTTCGAATGATATTGCGCAGCCGCAAACGTGTTGACACTTAAGTCTCGCGAGTCTAGATCATAGTCTCGATAATATAGGGCTTATGGGAAATGTAGGTAACTACACAGGACGTTTGTCTGTTTACATTACACGCTTTTGTCCTTTTGGAGAGTAATAAAAAGAAAACATGCACACAAAAAATCTGAAATGTGACGTAATATTTTCATAAATATTATAGATTCTATAATTATTATTTATTTAATATTATTATTATATATAAAGTACATTTCACTGTAATTACACCTTGATGTCATGAGACAAATAAAATTGATTCCAATTAGTTTATTTATTTTTGAGTAATTTATAGTTTAGGTGTAGTTTGTTGACTTAGTTTGTCCTATATTATTTCTTTCTAATCATATACATTGAAACATATTTTAGCAATAAAGAAATTGTTAGAAACATTCTTATCTTATTACTGTTTGGAAAGAAACACGCACACATCTACTGATGCCCATTTAATCCCACTATTTATACCTTGACACCTGTAATATAAACTTTATTCAAATTTCAATGTTTGAATATATTGCACAACGATCACATGCATACAGAAATGATACACGTTTCTATATCACTTCCCTAGTTTGGTATTTCATATTATTACGTACCTATTCTCCTTTGTCCTTATGTGGTTTCACTCTTTATTGTTTGTTCGCCTTTTCAACATATTACATTCTTGAGAATATAAACATTATCTAATCAAAACAGGAAGTTGTGTATTATTAGCATTAAAGGCAGACCCACATCAAGATGTTGGCTGCAAATTACATTTGCTGCCGATAGGGTGCGTCTAGATTTTTAGGCTAGTGTATGATATGATCTGGCAGCGTATCAGCAACAATGATATACTGTTTTATCTCTGTGCTTATCTGACCTGGAAAGAAAACTGTAATTTTTGGGAATTGACAGTAAACAGAAAGTATATGGCACTTTTTTCAAAACAGCCATTAGAAGCAAAACACATCATAAAAGCATGACCGAAGTGAACTTTTGTACGTCTGTCCACGTTAGCTGATACCAGACTCTTCCTGGCTGCAGAGAGTTTATGTCTTTGTACATCCAAGGCCATGAGGTGGGGCAGGTTTACACCATCTCCTCTTTTTTGAATTGGAGAACACCATTTCCGTCATCAAAAAAGGATCAACAAAGATTTTTCTTTAGGAGGTAAACAGAGACATTTAGGTTATCAAGGGAGGGGATTGCTTTAGTTCTATCAGGCTGTGATTGAATCCATGCTTACCTTTTCTATTGTGATCTAATACAGCCTGCACCACAGCCGAAGAGGAGAAGCAGTTTGTACGCACAACCTCAAAAATCATTGTTACTGAGCTGCCCTTTTTCTCTGCCATACATGACTCATGCTAAGGGGTTTGGGCAGAAAGTCATGTCTAATCATGAGGCTAGTTGTTGATAAGAAAAAAGAAAAATGCAGAATTTCATTTGCATCAGTTGAGGATTTAGCTAAGCTTTACATGTACATCTACATGTAGTTGATTTAATACACTTGACACCTTTTTAATGAGCTGCTATGTTTTTATGACTGCATGTTATATGATTTAATTAGTAGCTGTTGATGTGGCAATTCATTATTCAATCTTGTAGGCTATCTAAAGTTACAAAGGTAGCACCAGATAAAATAAAAAATAAAAAAACAGCCGAAATGAACCTTAAAATGCCAGTCATCTGTGGTTAATCATCAATAAACAATGGCATGTGTCTTGATAAGATGTACACATAAATATCCCTGTGTGGTCCACACCAAATCATATTCACCAACACAACATCAACAGAGGCTTCTCGCCTTCTTCTGAGTTTATTTCGCAAGTCAAGGTATGTGGGTGTAGTTGAATAATTAAGCTTTTAAATACACAATTTGGAGGGTTATTTAGTTTTTGACAAGACTACACGCTTAGTTTCTTCTTTGCCACCAGTTATTCTTTTCAACAGTTAAATAGTTTTATGCAGTTTTGATATTTAACTTCTGTAGGCCAGGGATACATTTCATACAGTAATGATGACAATGCTTATCCTTCACTGTAATTCTATTGTTGTCTCTCTGGTCTGTCTCAACCAGAACAATGAAACGTAGTTCAGTCCTGCATTTGCTGTTCCTTCTGGGGACGTGCTCGGCTTACACCTATCGTAAGTATGATCCGGCTATATCTGTGATACCTTTGTTATAAAACAAAGTCCCCCCCAACACTCAAAACTGTGTATTTCTTATTGTTACTTAACTTGGATGTTTGAGCGTCACTGTGCAGAATAATGGATGTGCAGAGTATCTGCAACTTTTCCTCACATCACAACTACTTTGGAGCACATCATGGTCCAGTATGCAACTTACACAAATGTGATGTGGAAGCTTGAAGCCTCCAGCACACACTGGAATGGACTCTTTAGTGAAGTTGGAGACATCTTTTGTCCAGCAGTTGAAATAAAAAATATTTTCATAATCACAGATTCTGGATTTTTCAGGGAGGCAGAATGAATACATTTATTGAAAGCAGGTGTCTTAAAACAAGTCTGGAGGTTTACACATGAGTGATTGCAGGTTTTCACCAAACATTTTAATGTGTAGTTCAACTGTTTCATTCACAGAAAATGTGGCCTTGCGTGGAAAAGCGACCCAGTCAGACCGTTATGACCACACGTTGGGAGCTGCCTACAATGCTATTGATGGAAACCGTGAATCTGACTACTTTGCCGGATCATGCACCCACACTGATGTACGGACCAACCCCTGGTGGAGAGTGGACCTGCTGGAGTCCTACATCGTCACCTCCATCATCATCACCAACAGAGGAGACGGCTTTCCAGAAAGGCTCAACGGGGCAGAGATTCACTTCGGCAAATCTTTACAAGACAATGGTGCTGCAAACCCAGTGTGAGTGAACATAATGACTTCTTAAAGCTACATTGTGTAAGAATTTCTCCCATCTAGCGGTGAAATTGTATATGACAACCAACTGAATATTACTTTCTAGCCCTTTCCATTTCGAGTGTGTTTCAACTCCTACGGTGGCCGAACCCAAAATTAGCTCTTAGTATCGCCATCGTTTGTACACAGCTGTTCTAGCCACTCCAATATTAACTTTGGTCTTGTTGATTTGCCTGTCGCGTTGTCGTTTCTCTTTCTCATTCTCTTTTTCCCTCCCGGCTGGCATTCGTCGTGGTGCCTTGAGTCTAAAAGTGCGAAAGGCGGAGGTATGTCCCTCTTTGGCTAAGGTATTTTAAAGATGGAGGCGCTACATGGCGGCCGTCATTCGAGCGACTCGCCTGTATGTATTCTGAAGGATTCTAAATGGCAGATTCTACGCTTATGAGAATACTTTGTGTTGTTACTGTTGTAATACTTTGATTAGTTGGTGGAAGTAATTACACATGAATGAGCACATATTTGTGAAAGAACAAAGGGGTTCAACTCAAAAAATTACACAATGTAGGTTTAAATACAGGGTTTCTCCCAGGACATTGATCCACCCAGATCCTGATGCAGCTCATCTTTTGATATATAGGCTTGTAGATGATTGACTAGACAGAATCATTGAACATGTGGCTTTTGCTGTTTAAAATACTGCGCCTTTTTACAGCAAATTAAGTCTTGGTGTTATTTATTATATTATATTGCTTTTTACCTTTCAATTACTGAGGTTGTAAAACATCTTCATACACTGCTTCCTTTCTCTTTTTTAGGGTTGGTGTAATTTCTCATATCCCAGCAGGCAGATCTTTAAAATTAACTTTTACCAAACTTGTGGAGGGACGATACGTGACTGTGGTTCTACCTGGTTCAGGAAAAGTCCTTACACTCTGCGAAGTGGAAGTCTACGGGTACCGGGCCCCAACTGGTGAGGAATTAATATGTTACTGAAGCCACACAAGATGTGATTTTCTAGGTGATGCACCATACCAGAGTTTGAACTGCATTCATTTGAGTAACGAAAACGGGCAAAAACATGTTGATTCCTGTTCCTGATAGATTTCTTCTTAGCAAAGTGGTATCTAATTGAGCAACACATGTCTTAATTCAAAGAAAAAAACAGGCATCCACACAACTATCCATGACCTCTGTGCAAATAGTTTCGAGACAGACACAGATTGGGACACTTTGTTCTGCAGGGAGCATCAAGGAAAACTGATTATCAGTGCTGATGTTTGTAAATGTGTTCTGTTTGCAGGAGAGAACCTAGCAATCCAAGGGAAAGCCACACAGTCATCAGTGCATGTTGGAGGCATTGCATATTATGCCATAGATGGGAATCGTGCCAGCGTCTGGAGCCAGAGTTCCTGCAGTGCCACACTCAAGGAGTTAAACCCCTGGTGGCGCCTGGACCTGGGCAAAACCCATAAAGTATTTTCTGTGAACATAACCAACTACAACGATCCTAATTGGCAACTTGCTGGAGCCGAGATTCGAATTGGAGATTCTCTTGATCTCAACGGCAACAACAATCCCAGGTAGCTTAATGTCCATTAACTATACTGCTATAACCTACAGTTTGTGATTTATGGATAGCTGTCATTGGGTTTGTTTGAAACACATTTATACTCATTTTTTTGGCATACATAGGTATTTTACATCAAATAATTTGGTACCTTTATGAGAGTATCCATTTATTCATCTGATCACTCAATGAGTCAACAAATTAATTTCTTCTTCTGCTAGGTGTGCTGTGATCTCAAGCACCTCTCCAGGTTTCACTGAAACCTTCCAGTGTAACGGGATGGACGGTCGCTACGTTAACATCGTCATTCCTGGAAGAAGCGTTCACCTTTTCCTGTGTGAGGTGGAGGTCTACGGCTCCAGACTGGATTAAGCCTGGTAATAATAATGACAAAGACAAAACTGTTTCTCAGTTAAAATTTGATTACTGGTGAGTCTGATTTTATTTGTTCTTATTCCTTTGATGTTGATCTGTGCAGCACCGGGACTCAGTACTTAGCACTGCTGCCTCTGCACTTCAATCCCCGAGCAGGGCCTTTCTGTGTGGAGCTTGCATGTTCTCCCCATGTTTGCGTGGATTTCCTAAGGATACTCCAGTTTCCTCCCACCATAAAGACATGCATGCTAAGTAACTGATTGGGAGAAAAACTTAACAAGAGTAAAGGCAGCATATAAAAGGAAAACACAGAATAAAAGGGCATGTTTAAATTGTTGCAATGTACAGTCAACTTATGTCGTATGTAACCTGAAAATAAATGTATATTCCTCAAATTAACTTAACATGTTGCAAGAATAAAATTTACTAGACTGTGTCTGTGGCAACACGATGCCGCCTTGCTTGTTGGTGATGTTTGTTTTTTCGTGCTGTATGCTTGTTCAACTACAAATGGATTGAGATTTTTAAAATTCATCATGAAAAAGATCACCAGAGATTTTGAAAAAAAGGGTCACAAAAATATAGTTCAGTAATTTCCACAAGCAAACGTTCCTCAAACATAAGTAATTAGTACATTAGTTGTGGACAGGAAAAGGGACATTTTTCACTGTGTTTGGGAATATGATCAAATTAAGTTGTTGAAGTGAGATTAAAGAAGCTCTGGAGATATACTGGACATACATTAAACATTTAACCCTAAAGGTGCTCTGAGCGATGTTGGGTGACGGCACTTCTTGTTGACGTTCAAAGTATTTTCAAACAAAACGAGGCTAGCTCGCCCCTCCCTCCTCCTCATCCAGTCCCCTCCCCCTCTCTTTCCGTGCTTCTGCGCACTAACCCCCCCCCCCCTCAAATCCTTCTTGTCGGTTATTGGCTGAGCGCTGGAAGACTGTTTGTTATGTTTCGTGGTGCAGGTTGGCACAGTTTGTTTTTGTTGGCGTGGAGCCTGGGCTGTCTACAGAGACCGTGTTTTAAACAGTGCGTTCAGGGGACAGGCAGCTCGCGGATAGTGAGGAGATGTTTGCTGTATGTGACAAAAAATGTTGTAGCCTAAAAAACTCATGACATCGCTTAGAGTACCTTTAATTCTTCATTTTAGGTTCATACACTGATCAACATCATACATCTAATAAAGATATCCTGGCCTTCTTTGTTTACTACTTGCAAAAGAGTTATCTAACACTCAAAGACTTGTAAACCAAGGTTAATTAATTGGATTAAAGAATTGAATTGTCCTCAACTCTACCTGTGTAGATACATAGTACATAGTACATTAGTAAAACTAAACAACTATTATTTGAAAACATGTAAGGTCCTTTACAATATATACAAAATCTTGATCTAAGTAACGTGATGAATGTGGCCAACCAGGTGCAAATAGAAGTGGTCCTCTGCAGTTGTCTGAACTATTTGAACTTCTTTTAATACTTTATTGTTCTGTGAACTATGTCTTTGATTTTTACACGATGTACAAATAATGAAAGTCTGACATGAGTCTAACAATATGGGAACTCCTTTGAAAAGCAGGGACATCTACAGTAAATAATAATAATAATAATAATAATAATAATAATAATAATAATCCATGTATAATTCATTGCATTTTGTTATCTTTTAAAGGCTCTGAACACCCTCACAGGCTTTAAATGTCTGACATTTAGGGGAAAGCCTCAGTTTAATGTCAGACAATAATCTATGTGCCTTTGATATCTTTCTCATACTAAATCAGAACACATTGGCTTCTTTGTTATTGGAGGTTCTTTAAAAGAAATAATCAAGAAGGATTGATTTGGTACACCAAAGCACCAGGACAGTGTATGTGGACACAACTGGATTACCAACTGTGTAGTCTCGCTTTGCCAGACCTTCCTCCACAGCGCTGCGTAGAAGGGTCTGGCTAGTCCACACAGCATTCCGGGATGGGAGAAAAACGTGCTCTGGTTTTTTGACATTTCTTTAAACCAATCCCAATCGTCTTGGACGGTGCTAAGCACTGCACGGAGCCCTGCACGGAGCGGTGCGGCTGCAAAATAGCCTTGGGAAGGAACTTGTTTTGGTGGAACATGTTTACTTTCAAAAGTTGTTTTAGTCGTGTAACAGAAAACTCAAATTGGACTAGTAATCTAGCTAGCTGTATTTACCTTGATTGCCAGGTGCCCCAAAAGCCCTGGGTTAATTGTGTTGACATTGTTTTCAGGTTTTTTTAATAGTTGTAATTTAGTTTGGGAGCATACTCAAAGCACAATATCAATTGACATGATAAGGGCTTTAAAATGAGTCCTGCTTCATCTTCTGGAACCGGTTGCAACAACTGTTCGTAAACCTCAATCTAAGTGTTTACTAAGAATTGCATGCATCCAAATTAAAACGGGTTACACCACACAAACTACTTCTACTCAGAGATAAGTTGTATCTACCCAGTGACTACCATTAGCTTGCTTATCTCTTACCCGTTCAGTGAAGAGTTAAAGATGTAATATGGAACAGGATGACCAAATCTGACCTGAAACTTGATTAATGCTGTTTAGTAATGATGTCAATCTCGAAGATTTTACATTACATTTCACAAAAACAATAAAACATATCTGAAATTACAAAACGTTATCCCAATAACATTTGACTTATGAGGTAAATAGCGTTTGTATGTGAGAGTTTACACAATAAAGTTAATGAAAAAAAGATATTTACTACTAGTCTACTACTCTGAAACACATGTGTCTCCATGTATGCAGACATAAAGAAACTAAGTAATACCTACATTTATGAAAGATATACCATGTGTGCATCTAAAACTGTATTTTTTGCAAGTTAAGATTTCTGATATCGGGCTATATAAATAAAAATTGACTTGAGTTGAAAAATGTACTTAATGTGAACTCTAGGTGATGCGTCCGTCTCAATTTCTATACAGAGTTTGATCTGCATTGTTTTGAATGATGGAAATGGGCAAAATGCATTAACCTCCTGTTGGATTTCTACTTTGCAAAGTCCAAAGATGCATGTAGGCCCTATCTTAACTCTAACATGCAATAGTGAGACTTATATTGAAAAGAAATGAACATCTAAACAATTTTTATAGGTAATATAAATTGGGAAATCATAATAAATTATTTTGCAGAACAATTTTGCATATTTGTCATACATACTGTATACTGTCATACAACACAATTTACACATTTACTACTGCTAGCTGTTGGTGCACCCTTCATTTATTGCAGACAGTGCTGGTCCAAATAAACAACAGGCATCTTTACAACTTTCCATGACCTAGCCATGTTTCTTCTTACCACTAGAAAGGGCAACAATGTGCAAATAGTTTTGAATTTCAGTTTCAAGACATTCACAGATTGTGGAATTTTTTTATTCTGCAGAGAGCATTAAGAAAAACAGATTATCAGTGCTGATATTTGTACATATGTCCCTTATGGCACTCCCATTACCAACAGGTTAAAGGAATACGCCACCGTTTGTTGAAATAGGGCTTATCACGGTCTACCCTGGCTGTAGATAGGTGGGCCAACGCATTTTTTGTCTCAGTGCAAGTAATTAGGTTGTTTTTTTGTCTTTTGTTCACTTTTACTCACAACATGCTAACCGGCAACATAAGATTCCATTCACTACGCTAAGCTAACTAGCGGCAGCGCTGCCGGTGTTGCACCGGACTTAAACAATGCATGCACAAAAAATGCGTTGGCCCACCTATCTACAGCTAGGGGAGACCGTGATGAGCCCTATTTCAACAAACGGAGGTGTATCCCTTTAATATGTTTCCATTCTCATTTAAGTCAATACATTGTCATACAATTATATTCATCCATGTCAATTATCATCAGTGTGTACAGAACACATTTTTAGTGCTTACGTATTTGGTTTTTATATTATTATGAACATATTCTCTCCTCATTTGTTCTCATGTGGTTTCACACTTCATTGTTTGTCTTTTGAGCATCAAAATTAGATTCCCGAGAATGATAAGTGTGGAAAACTCCCTGCTGGACTGATGCGTTGCCGTGTGCGTTATTGAGAACGTAAGTGCGCAATTTTATGTCCATGCTGGTGTTGTATGTATCTCTATTTGTGTAGTTAACGTGACAGTATTTTCTTTATTATAGTTCAGGATTGGATGCTTATGTATACTGTAATGCTAGGAGCTTACTGAAAAGATATCACCCAGAAACAATAGTTAATACTTTGATTCATGGATGCATGTTAGCACAGTGTTGTACATTCGTTAATTACAATCCTGCTGAGGATTAGTTCAGCTGTTGCACTCGCGATGGTGTTGCTGGTTTAATTGTTGAAGCGCATTTCACCGTGCCATTCGCGCCACTGGTGTATCACATGACTATTGCGCCTGTATGTAACTGTTATGTTCATTTGTGGTCTTAGAGCGCCATCTAGTGGCCAATAGATGTAACTGCACAGTGAAACTCAGTGTATTCTCTACTACATTGGAATTTTTTGATTTCCATTACTATCCAGTATTATTTGGTTGTTTACACAGCAACTATTTATTGCATAGCAATTATGTATACTGCAGTGAGTTGTTGCTTACTGATCTGTAATCTGTATATATTTGTATTCGTTATGTACAGGTTATATTTACATATTCTGTATTTCTTTACTTTACAGAAAACCACACACCCACATACAAACACATACTATCACAAGCAACAAGCACTGTATTCACCTGCTGGAATTGGATGTCAATAAATCTGTTGAACTATACCAAAGGTTGCAGCGACTCTCTTACCGGAGTACATAGCCAGCTCGGGTAGCGGCAGCACATAATGTACACGGATTTCACAATAATTACACATGTTATCTAATCAAACAGGACTTGTGCTCTATGTGATTCACCTGGCAGTGTATCAGCAACATTAAAATTCTTATCTCTGTGTTTATATCTGACCAGGAAGGACAACTGTATTTATTAAGGAATTGACAGTAAACAACAAGTACATGTGGCATGTTTTTCAAAACAAAAGGCAGCCTATAAAAGCAAAGCACATCATAAAAGTTGACATTGTTGCAATGTACCGTACATTGAACTCATTCAACTAATTTCATGATGTAACCTGCACCCAGATTTTGTCAAAATCTAGAGTTAAAACCTTCATTATTTCAGCTGAAGCTGAAGTTTGATGACTGATGTGGCAATAAAGTATTGAGAAACATAAAAATGAGCTGATCCCTGATTTACTTGATTGCAGACTCGAGCCTTATCTACATACAAGGCCAAAGACAAGTCATCTATTTTAAATCATCAATAAACAATAGCATGTGCCATAATAAGATGTGCATATAAATATCCCTGTGTGGTCCACACCAAATCATATTCACCAACACAACATCAACAGCGGGTCCTCGTCTTCTTATTTCGCAAGTCAAGGTATGTGGGTGTAGTTGAAAAATGATGCTTTTGAATACACAGTCTGTAGGGTTGTTTGATATTTGTCAGCTTACTCTGCACTGGCAGTTAAGATTTCACACTTTGTTATCTGCCACCACTTTGGATATCTAACTTCTGGAGCAATTGATTGTTGTAGGCCAGGGATAGATTTCATACAGTAATGACGACAATGTTCATCCTTCACTGTAATTCTATTGTTGACTCTCTGGGCTGTCTCAACCAGAACAATGAAACACAGTTCAGTTCTGCTTTTGCTGTTCCTTCTGGGGATGTGCTCGGCTTACACCTATCGTAAGTATGATCCAGCTATATCTGTGACACCTTTGCTATAAAACATTTAAGTCCCCAACATGTAAAAACTAGGCTTATTGTTTTCTCACATGTTTGAGCTTTACCGTGCAGAATGATTTTTGTAAAGAGTCCGACACTAGATGGCTGTTTTTAAATTAATCTGCTGAAGAAGGGGAAGGTTCCTTACCTAAGATTGTAACACCTCACCAGGACAGATCTGCACAATTTTATACCAATATGCAGACAGAGTTAGTTGAGTGCCAATTGCATACGTAGCTGTGAAAGGAAAAGCCATGTGAGTGAATAACTGAGCCAAATGATGTGGTGTAAAGAGAAACATTGAATGGACCCAGAACTGAACCCTGCGGTACTCCAGTATTGAGTTTGCAAGGTTCAGATGCAGATTATCTCCAAGTTACCCTGTAAGTGCGGTCCTTAGAACGAAGTGGAAGAAGGAGACAGGTCTGTAATGCTTTACATCAGAGGGGTTGAGTGGGTTTTTCAAAGAGGTTTGGTAATCTACAAACATTCTTCTCTTAAACATTTTAATGTGTATTTCAACTGTTTCATTCACAGAAAATGTGGCCTTGCGTGGAAAAGCGTTATGACCACACGTTTGGAGCTGCCTCCAATGCTATTGATGGAAACCGTGAATCTGACTACAGGGCCGGATCATGCACCCACACTGATGAACAGACCAACCCCTGGTGGAGAGTGGACCTGCTGGAGTCCTACATCGTCACCTCCATCATCATCACCAACAGAAGAGACTGCTGTGCAGAAAGGCTCAACGGGGCAGAGATTCACATCGGCAACTCTTTACAAGACCATGGTGCTGCAAACCCAGTGTGAGCGAATGTTATTACTTCTTAAAAAGGCTACAGGATTTGCACCAGGAAATTGTTTAGCAGGGGTAAGCCACCCTAACCCTGACACAGCTCATTTTATGGTCTCTAGCTAGTAGATGATAACCTGACTCCGCTAGATGGATTGCTTCGCATTTGCTCGGCATATCCATCTGGGAACTTTCTGTTGGAGAACTTTTGGGAAGGGGCGAAAATACTGGTTAGCTGATTGGATAAACCATCTGTCTATCACCACCTATGTTGGTGATAGATGGGCCAACTCAACCAATCAGATCAAACTCTTGCCGAAACCAGTCGGGAGAAGAGCAAAAACATCTTTTCCTCCGAGAAAAGCCTCCAGTGCCGTTTTTTGCTCTACTTTCAATGAAGGAATACTTTCTAATTCGGATAAAACTTGCGCGATAGATACGCTCATCTCATCCGTGGAAGCTGCCATGTTGTTTAGACTAACAGTCGCTTCTCGTTGCGTCACACCTAAACCCGCCTCAAAACCAACGCTGAATGGTCGGTCGTTTGGCGAACGGCTCCAAATTTTCTCTATCTCAAGATGCCAGACTGATCTGCGAGTAGAAAACTGGAGCCCGCGAGATCAGGATGGTAAAGTTAAAGGCACTTTATTGTCACATACACATAAATGTAGTGAAATTCATTCTCTGCATTTAACCCATCCCTCAAGGGAGCAGTGGGCAGCCAAGCACAGCGCCCTGGGACCAACTCCAGATCTGAGCCAGTGCCTTGATCAAGGGGACTGACTGGAGAACCTAGTACATGTTTTTTGATGGTATCACGAGGCTAAGTAGATGATGCACTAAATGATAGCTACACTCATTGATCAGGTGACATTTGCTGTGTGAAATACTGCGTGTACTCCTTTTCAAGCAGATTAAGTGTTGGTGTTATTTATTACTTTAAATTGCACTAACTGTATATTGACTCTTCACTACATTTCAGCATTTATCTAGACTATCTATTCATATAATTGTGTTATAACTGATCTACTTCATCTACAAGCAGTCCCACCACCCCAACCAAGCTCCAGTATCCCTTACATTTTAAGACAGGTGTACAAGAAAGCTAAAATCACCACTTGATGCAGAATGCTGAAAACATTTAAAATTTATAACATTGCTTGTCTTTACATTTTATTTTCATTCCACACATTCTTTTCATTTCATATTGCTTTTCTTTACTCTTTTAGTGAGTTATTGTATAAATTTGTTGCAGACTTTGCATTCTTTAAGATTGTTTTGGAAGGAGTGTATTTGTGGGCTGGGCCAGAGTGGTTTACATGAGAGTAGAGCGCAAACAGTTCTGTTGTCTAACGTCATCCTATTCTCTGTAACAATCTTTCGTACCATGCTAAACACCCTTTCTCAACTTGCATTGCTATGGGGAATGCACAGTAAAGCCTTCATAAGTTTTGGCAGCGCACCGTCTCTGTCGAAGCGTCCATCATCCGTCTCTCATCATCTGACCTCACACACTAAACTCGCGACAACTGCCACCTACAGTACCTGTAGTAGGCTACTGCAGGTGGCAGTTATCGCGAGGCTAGTGACAGAGCTCAGATTGGGAATGTTTTTTTTTTACTCCGCTCGGACCCGGGGTATTATTTTTTAATAACGCAGGTTAAAATACGGGAGATTTACGGGAAAATACTAATACGGGAGGACGGCGGGAAAGAAGGGTAAAATACGGGACTTTCCCGGCCAAAACGGGATACTTGACAGGTATGTTTAAGCCATTGACTCTTTACACCATCTCAGCAGTGATATAGACTCTCTGTTCATCTATATTGCATATATCCATCGACTTACTTGCACCTCACTACGTGAGTAATTCGATTTGTAATCGCCACTTATTCTGCACTTTATGTAGCATATTGTATTCTGTATTCTTGTACTGTATTGAATGTGAAACTATTTGTTGTCTTGCACGCCTACACTTTTCTTGGCCAGGTCGCCGTTGCAAATGAGAACCTGTTCTCAACGGCCTACCTGGTTAAATAAAGGTTAAATATGAATAAAAAAAATTGCTATTCCCTTTTCAAGTGCCACAGTTATAAAACTTTATTGCAATGCTTCCACTCTCTTTTAGGGTTGGTGTAATTTCTCATATTCCAGCAGGCAGGTCTTTAAATATGACTTTTACCAGACTTGTGGAGGGACGTCATGTGACTGTGGTTCTACCTGGTTTAAAAAGGATCCTTACACTCTGCGAAGTGGAAGTCTACGGGTACCGTGCCCCAACTGGTGAGGAATGAATATGTGGCTGAAGCCACACAAGATGTGATTTGATGCCACCGCCTAATTTCCTATACAGCTGTGGTCACACCAGAGTTTAAACTGCATATATTTGAATGAAGAAAAAACTTTATGTTGTATCTATTTAAGCTTCATGTGTCTTAACTCTAACATGCATAATAGGTTTATTTTTAATTTATTTTTATTAATGAACATCTTAAAAATTATTCATAGGCAATGTATTTTGGTAAATTATACAATAAACAGTTTCTCAGAAGTTGAGATTTGCAAATGTTTCGTACATACTGATGTACAATGCAATCTACAAATTTACATTACTACTGCTGGCACTGCGGCATCATTCAAGTTGTTCAGTGCTGGTCCAAATAAACAACAGACATCTCTACAACTTTCCATGACCTCTCCTTTTTAACTGTAATTGCTTCTTATCACTGGAATTGGCAACAATTTACAAATAGTTGTGAATTTCAGTTTCAAGACAGATCATGACCAATTTGTTCTTCAAGGAAAACTAGTTTTCAGTGTGGATATTTGCAAATATTTTCTGTTTGCAGGAGAAAACCTGGCACTCCAAGGAAAAGCCACACAGTCATCCCAACATTCTACAGGCACGGCGTATAATGCTATAGATGGGAATCGTGCCAGCGTCTGGACCCAGGCCTCTTGTGCTCACACAGTCCAGGAGCTAAACCCCTGGTGGCGACTAGACCTGGGCAAAACCCACAGAGTGTTTTCTGTTACCATAACTAACTACAAAACTCTTAATTTACAACTTGCTGGAGCCGAGATCCGAATTGGAGATTCTCTTAATGACAATGGCAACAGCAATCCCAGGTAGTTTACAGTCCGTTAACTTAAATACTACTATAACTAAAAAAGTTAAGTCTTTGGGTTTGTTTGAAACATGATCAATAAAAAATAAAACAAATAATAGAGGTTTGGTGTAATTTAGCAGCAACTTACCATATATCTATCAAATGTTTCTATTATCTGTTATTCAAACGATCATTCGATCAGTTAACACACTAATTTCCTTTTCTGCTAGGTGTGCTGTGATCTCAACAATCTCTCCAGGTTTCACCGAAACCTTCCAGTGTAATGGGATGGACGGTCGCTACGTTAACATCATCATTCCTGGAAGAAGCGAGTACCTGTGCCTGTGTGAGGTGGAGGTCTACGGCTCCAGACTGGATTAGGTCTAAGGAGGTTCAAAATGTATAACAGTGATATCTTACGCTGCAGACATCACCTGATGCTATTGCATGACCTCATGTTGCAATCATTAAGTTGTTGGGTATTTTAGAGTGCATACAGAGAACCTGTTTTTCTGAGAAGAAAAAAATGGAACTCCCTTCTATTGCATATCAAAACTTCCTCATTTTTATGATGTTAAAAAGGTGGTTAAAGGAGAATACAAAATGCAATCATGATTTAAATTTTATGAGCAGCCACAGCTGTTTTGTGTGGTGTGTGCATACTGTCTCTGTGTACATATTGAACAGTTTAAACAAAATAAATAAAAGCCTGTTGTATCGATATGCTGTTTGTATTATTGTTCATCTGCCTGGGCACTGAGGATGATAATTAGCTTCTGGCTTTGTATAATACATCAGATTTTAAGTGCTGAAATGGAATGTGCATTATACCTGATCCTTGTCAAATAAATAGTAAATATAGTAAATATATAAAAAGCTAGTGAAGACACTGAGGGCTAGGCTACATTCATAAGTGTTCTTTCTCGCCTATGGGGACATATTACTGCTGCCTCCTTTACTTCAGTGCCTTGACTCCGTGTATCACTTTTCTCCAACTCATTGTCCTGAGGTCTTTTAGCGCTGGGGAATGAGACAGACGGACCAGGGTGTGCTCGCTGGCTAACTTTTTTTTTTTAAACAATGTTTGTATTGATTTGTCATTTGTACATTACAGCCCATAACTAAATCTCTCTCCCAACATCTGCCGTGTAACAAGAACCAAAAAAAAAAGCAAACTATTAGACAGTATCACAGGCACAGAACAATGGCCCCTAGCAAAGTTACGATATGCATGAATGCAAAAATAAATAAGAATTGCACCTTCGCTATCACCCTCCAAGACATGCCTCAGTCCAACATGGCATCATTGAATCTTAGGTATCTCGCTAGCTAACTTAGCATTAAATAAGTCAACTACAGTTGACGTTACATGGTAAATTCAATTGCGGGTTAGGCTTAGCGCTGTTAACCGTGGTCAAAATAATCATACTAAAAATAATTTTATGAGAGTGTTGAACCTGGACATTGTAACATTGTATTATTTACAATTACTCTCGAACGTATCATCTGGTGTTTTAAGGCATTCCTGTGTTTTACCAGAAGTTCGTTGGAGCTACTAGAGAGGTCAAAGGTTATATGACGCAATTGACAGGCAACCAAACGACATGTGATTGATTAAAATTAAAGTTTTCACTGGATATATATATATATATAGTCATTTTTTGACATCTTAATTATGTAAAATCAGCAACAAATGCAATAATGACTTTTGTTTGAGGAAAGTTTGCCCAGCTGTTTAAGGAAGTATACTGAGCCTTACGAAAAATTAAACTTCATTTTTGTGACCCGCTTTTAAAGTCTCAAGGGATCGAGTTAAGCACGAAAAACAAACATCACCAACAATCAGAGCAGTGTAGTGGCGCCACAGGATGGAGCCATCTTGACTCTCACACACAGACAGTTAAATGTAACATTATTTTATTCTTGCAACATGATAAGGAAATTAGAGGAATATTGCGTTCTCTTAATACATCCATGGAATATTTAGGTTACATTAGACATTAGTTGAATGGACATAGCAACAACGTAAACAAGCACTTTTGTTATGCATTTTCATTTTATAGGCCACGTTTTGTTTAAAAAAACGTGCCACATGTACTTGCTGTTTACTGTCAATTCCCACATAAATACAATTGTACTTAGATAAGTTCCTTAGATTTGATAGGTCAGATAAACACAGACATAAAACTGTAAAATTAGAGAATAATAAAGCATAACCTTGCCAAAATGCAACCGAGGGTCATTTTGTGAATGTACCCGAGTCAAACTTTCGTTTAAAAGCATATTTAGGACGGAAACACCACTTTTAAGATTGACAGTATTTTCGTTTTCGGTCAAATGGCCTTTGAATGGGAGTGCTAGGGGCACTACTATGATCGCATCAAAATCAAAATTTTTAAAACACTAAGAAGGCTCAACACAACATGAAACTTTGCTCCAAGTATCACCAGGGGCTCTACACATCAACTCCAGCGTTGAGAACATTGTTTGTGTACACAGAGTTTACTAAAAAGAAAGGTTTTGAACAACTCACTTTAGCAGTTGTTGTTTCCGGTCGCCGTCAATCTTGCCAGTCAAAAAGAGTCGATCTCCGAATGCAACGAAACAGGGAGGAGAGTAAAGATGGAACGCTCCTAAAGCTTAGCGCCATATAAACGCACGGATAATTTGTTGTTTTGTCGTTAGTGAAAAACAATATTGACCTTGTAGTTGAAAAAGGAGCCTCGTATAAGAATGACATTTCCTCCTCTGGAGTCCGTTCATTCGCATTCGGAGATCAACACTTTTTAAATTTAGATAGCAAATTAATCTTAATCTATGGTTGCAACATGAGTCTGTACAAGAGCATCAGCTGAACATCTGCAATGTAAAATGTTGTTATACATTTTGAACCTCCTCAGACCTAATCCAGTCTGGAGCCGTAGACCTCCACCTCACACAGGGTCAGGTACTCGCTTCTTCCAGGAATAACGATGTTAACGTAGCGACCGTCCATCCCGTTACACTGGAAGGTTTCAGTGAAACCTCCAGGGATGCTTGAGATCACAGCACACCTAGCAGAAAAAGAAAATACTTTGTTAACTCATGATTATTTTAATAAATGGATACTAATTTCATATATACAAGTTACTGCAATGTCATGCCAAACCTATATTCTTAGTTTTGTTTTTTAATGTGTTCCAAACAAGCCCAATGACCAAATCAATGACCAATCCAAACTTTTAGTTACAGTAGTTATAGTTTTTTAGTATTTGCACTGTAAACTACCTAGGATTGTTGTTTCCATTGTTATCAAGAGAATGTCCAATTCGAATTTCAGCTCCATTGAGTCGTTGTGGGACAGAATCTACAGTGTTGGTTATGTTAACAGAAAACACTTTGTGGGTTTTGACCAGGTCCAGTCGCCACCAGGGGTTAAAGTCGGGTTTTGTGTGAGTACAAGAACCCTTGCTCCAGATGCCGTCACGATTCCCATCTATAGCATTATATGCAATGCCGTTAGAATACAATGATGACTGTGAGGCTTTTCCTTGGAGTGCCAGGTTGTCTCCTGCAAACAGAACACATTAACAAACATCAGTATAATTAGTTTTCCTTGATGCTCTCTGCAGAAGAAAGTGTGCTCAATCTGTGAATGTCTTGAAACTGAAATTCACAACTATTTCCACATTGTTGCCTTTTTCAGTGGTAAGTGGGAAATGCAGTCAGACGGATGGAGACGTCACGGAAAGTTGTAACTATGCCTGTTGATTTTTTAGATCAGCAATGAAAAACTTGAAGGACCAACCAGTAGCTAGTGTAGATTATGTTATATGTCAGTATCCCTAACAACAAATCTTGAGAAACTTGTTCTTACGATTTAACAATTGACATTGCCTATGAATAATTTTTAGGAGGTTCATTCATTAAATAAAGGAGCTGGCTGGAGAGCCAAATATAAAATGAAACAAAGCCATCATCTAGAAAATCAAATCTTGTGTGGCTTCAGCCACATATTGAATTCTCACCAGTTGGGGCCCGGTAGCCGTAGACTTCCACTTCGCAGAGTGTAAGGACTCTTTTTAAACCAGGTAGAACCACAGTGACATAACGTCCCTCCACAAGACTGGTAACAGTAATTTTTAGAGACCTGCCTGCTGGAATATTTGAAATTACACCAACCCTAAAAGAGAGAGGAAGCAGTCTATGAAGATGTTTTACAACTGCAGTACTAAAGCTAAATAGCAATACAAAGTAATACATAATACCAACACTTAATCTGCTGAAAAGAGTAGAGGCAGTACTCACACAGCAATGCCACATGTTCATTGAATGTGACGGTCATTTAGTCTATCAAATACTAGTTAATAAATAGTAAGATGAGCTAAGTCACTATCTTAGGAGGCTTAAAGGTCCCTTGACATGGTGCTTTTTGGATGCTTTTATATAGGCCTTAGTGGTCCCCTAATACTGTATCTGAAGTCTCTTTCCCGAAATTCAGCCTTGGTGCAGAATTACAGCCACTAGAGCCAGTCCCACAATGAGCTTTTATTAGAACGTGCCATTTCTGTGTCTGTAGCTTTAAATGCTATTGAAGAGGAGAGAGTGGGGCAAGGTGGAGGATGGGGGTTGTGCCTTGATCAACTGCCACTTTGCTTGTTTGCAAGCCATGATGTTTCTCTCTTTCTTTCTCATAAGGAGCAAGATTCCAGATCGGCCCATCTGAGCTTTCATTTTCTCAAAGGCAGAGCAGGATACCCAGCGCTCGGTTTACACCTATCGCCATTTCTAGCTACTGGGGGACCATAGGCAGGCTGGGGGAATTTATATTAATGTTAAAAAAAAAGTGAAATTTTCATGCCATGGGACCTTTAAGTCTGCTATACAATTTCCTGGAGGAAACCCTGTATTTAGGAAGTCATTACATTCACTCACATGGGGTTTGCAGCACCATTGTCTTGTAAAGAGTTGCCGATGTGAATCTCTGCCCCGTTGAGCCTTTCTGCACAGCAGTCTCCTCTGTTGGTGATGATGATGGAGGTGACGATGTAGGACTCCAGCAGGTCCACTCTCCACCAGGGGTTGGTCTGTTCAATAGTGTGGGTGCATGATCCGGCGCTGTAGTCAAATTCACGGTTTCCATCAATAGCATTGTGGGCAAAACCATACATGTCAGCAAAACGGTTTGACTGGGTCGCTTTCCCACGCAAGGCCACATTTTCTGTAAATGAAAATGTGTTGAACAACACATTAAGATGCTTGATAGGAAAATGTGTGTACATTACTAAACAATTTATTGGTATATTTGGCTACTTGGGGTCAGCAGAAACAAATTGTGTCACCTTTTAAGTTGATATGGTGAACTTTTTTTGCAAACAGTTGCTTTTTTATTATTCATTTGAAGTGGTGTTTGTCCATGTAATAAATCCAATATTCACTCTCTTTTAGCTGTTTTTGGTCTTAACGAACTCCTGAGATAAATACATGTCTCTTTAGGTACTAAGTGTTCCACCGTGTTGATTAGCTAGTCTCTGTGTACAGTGGCTTTTTAGAGCTCTTATACTGAAAACATCTTCCTGATGCGGCAAAACACAAAGCAAGCAAGCTCAGGTGAGCTGCAAATTCAGGTGATCATTCTCAGCAGGTTCATTACTGAGTGGCCTCTTTCCTTCACATTGTCACACTTTCATTTGATACGTTATTATAAATATATTGATTACAGCTGCTTAAAGCTTAAATAAATGTCCCTCACTTTCAACCAATAATTTGCTATTTCATCTCTTTTCATAGCGTAGTAAGTTAAACTGTTTCACTTACTATATAGATAAAGATCGTGCTGAAAATGTTGAAAGACAACTGTGCAGACCGTGTACTGGTGTAATGCCACAAAAACCCTTTCGTAGGTCAACGTCTTAAACCGAATTTCAGGTAAACTCAGAGAAACTTTCCCCCTTCAGCAGGTGAATGTGAAACCAGCCTTCTAATGTGAAACTCTGCACATAAATCATTCCGCACATTGAAGCTCAAACATTCAAGTGAAGTAACAATAAACAAAACACATTTTTCACTGTTTTTCTTTGTTTTATAAGAACAATATCACAGATATAGCAGGATCATACTTACGATAGGTGTAAGCCGAGCACGTCCCCAGAAGGAACAGCAAAAGCAGAACTGAACTGTGTTTCATTGTTCTGGTTGAAACAGACAAGAACATTGTCATCATTATTACTGTATTAAATGTATCCCTGACCTAAGGCTATCTTTGTTACAGAAGTTAGATATCCAAGATGCTTTTTTTTTAAGAAGATGAGGAGCCGCTGTTGATGTTGTGTTGGTGAATATGATTTGATGTGACCACACAGGGATGTTTATGTGCACATCTTATCTTGGTACATTGTGTTTATTGATGATTTACCACAGATGACTAGTATTTGTCCTTGAATGTAGATAAGGCTCAAGTCAGAAGATCAGGGATCAGCAACATTTTAATGATATACAGTATATATACACTCAGCAAAAAAAGAAACACCCCTTTTTCAGGACACTGTATTTTAAAGATACTTTTGTAAACATCAAAATAACTTTAGAGATCTTCATTGTAAAGGGTTTAAACAATGTTTTCCATGCTTGTTCAAAGAACCATAAACAATTAATGAACATGCACCTGTTTAAAGGTCGAAAAGAGAGTAACAGCTTGCAGGGGGTAGGCAATTAAGGTCACAGTTAAAAGAAAATTAGGAAAGTAAAGAGACCTTTCTACTGACTCTGAAAAACACCAAAAGAAAGACGCCCAGGGTCCCTGCTAATCTACGTGAACGTGCCATAGGCATGGTGCAAGGAGGCATGAGGACAGCAGATGTGGCCAGGGCAAATACATTGCAATGTCTCTACTGTGAGACGCCTAAGCTCTACAGGGAGACAGGAAGCACAGCTGATCGTCCTCACAGTGGCAAACCACGTGTAACAACACCTGCATAGGATCGGTACATCCGAATATCCCACCTGCAGGACAGGTACAGGATGGCAACAACAACCGCAAGAACTGGCCAGTCTGGTGCAGTACATGAGGAGGAGATGCACAGGTGGCCACACCAGATACTAAGGGCTACTTTTGATTTTGACCCCCCCTTTATTCAGGGACACATTATTGCATTTCTGTTAGTCACATGTCTGTGAAGATTGTTCAGTTTATGTCTTAGTTGTTAAATCTTTTAATTTTTATGCAAATATTTGCATATGTTAAGATTCTTAAAATATAAAAGCAGTTGAAAGTGACAGGACGTTTCTTTTTTGCTGAGTATATATATATATATTGCTGCTCATACATTTGTACTTGATGATTAGTTAGAGACACATGTAAACTGGAGATGTGGACTATGTTTGTGCATTTTCAGAGAAAAAAAGAGAAGTAGAAATGTGAAATGTTGAAACAGACATTTAATTGACGATGGCATAAAACAGAAGTTTGCACATTGCGCAAAATAAAAACCTGAGACTAAGCATTTTCTGCAACGGTTTCTGTTTTTCTCATTCTTTTCCTGTTGGTAACTTTCCATGCATGGGCTAAACCCATCACAGCTGGTTGAGGTTGAGCTAAGTTTTACTACATCAAACATGATACTCTTATAACAATGTACCATACTCTATAAGTTGATTGTATGTTTTGTTTGTAAAATCATAACCCATAAAATAACTTTCCAGACAAATGTAGTGGAGTAAAAAGTATAATATTTCCCTCTGATGTGTGGTGAAGTAGAAGCAGAAAGTAGCATAAAATAGAAATACTCAAGTGGTGTCGCCACGTGGCGTATTATCGCGAGAACTACGTCATACGTGTGTAAAAAAAAAAAGGTTCGGTTTAGAAAAACAACATTGGAAAAGGCTTTAGTAACTAAAAAAAACGACAAAAACATGCTAGGGAAAACAATAAACGGTTGGGTTTAGGAAAGAAACATTGGGGAAGGCTTAAAAAAAAGAATTAACAAAAAAAAAGAAAAAAATGTTGAAAAACACCACAAGCGGGACGCGATCCCAGTTCTCCTGGGTGAAAGTCCTGTGTTTTACCCATTCGTGGACTTACGTCCTTTCATACTACTCTCTACGGTGAAAATTCACACGTAATGTAGGTCAATGGCGGCCAAATGGCGTTGATAAACACGCTAAAAAGCCATTATGCGTCTTGATAACACGCCAAAATGGCATACGAATTGGCGTGTCATACATACACCACTTTATGAGATCAGTCTGCACCGCTGCAACTAAGTGAGTGTAAGAATATTTTCTTCCTATTTTTTTCCTAGATCAGTTATTCTATATACTCTTGAACCAGTAATATTGGTAAAAAAAAATTATTGTGAATTGAGTGATCTTTGGCATACTTCTCTGCATGTACTTGGATAACCTCTGAAATTAAACTCACAAGTAGGGAAGTGAAATCAAGTGCATGGGAGTGAACCAATGGGCTGTGATTGGGTAAGTGTTGAAGATGAATATGATCTGAATTCTGATGATTGGTTGGACATGGTTTGACTGATGTAGAGGTGAAGAAAGAGATGCATATAAAAAGGGCAAAAGAATAGCTTACTTTAGTTTGGGAGCCTTTTTTCTCATCAGACTGTCGAGGTCTCGAGGTAACACTTTTAATTTCTTTTGAGCATCACATCATCTAGTACATGACTTCCTGTGTATCCTGCTGTCTTAACTTGCTTTTCACTGCTTGAGAACGTATTACTTTACAAAAGATATGTAGCTCTGCAGCATAAAGAAGAAAATAATAGCCGCAATAATTTAAACCTCAATTCTAATTGTGAAATTCAACCACAACTAAATACTTGTACTATATCTTTGCACTTTCTCATATTTTGTTGAAGTCTAACACATTCAATATTTCCATTGTTATCACTCCCCCATAATTCTAATGCAATACATTTCTCAACAGTGTTCAACAGTAATAATGAAGAATAAGAAGTGTACTTTGTTTTAAAACATGGTCAAGTAATGACTCTCATCTTTCTCAGCCAGAATGATGAAACTGCATGTTTTCCTTCTGCTGCTCCTCCTGGAGACGTGCTCAGTTTCCACTTACGGTAAGCATGATCCGACAGTATGTGCGATGTCTTCATTGTAAAACATCACCAGGAGGTGAATGTGTGTCTGACTGTTTTGTTAGCAAGAAAAGTAAAAAAGTATCGTTACACAAATAATTTGTCTGGACATGAGCAAGTTTTTCCCTCCATAGAAAAACACATAGGCTACTCATCAGCAACAGATGTTGGGTAACAAAAAACCACATTTAAACTGGGATGATGTAAGAAGGATCAAAAGGAGGCAAACTGCTACATGAGTGTGGCTGATGAGTGAATGGAATGCAGGTAAGGAGGTGAGTGGGAGAGGCCAGGCAGAGCTGGAGACAAGAGGGAAAGTCCGAGGGCATCTGGTGGACGGATTGAAAATGGCAATGATTTGATTTTGGGGACTAAATATGGGTCTGAAAAGGAGGGACAGAAAGACGAAGTGTGACAGGACCAAAGTTAAGTTATTAGTTGAGACACTGATTAAAGCTTAACAATTCACAAACAATATTTCATATCTGTTGTATGTATTTTAACTCTCATTCCTAGAAAATGTGGCCTTGCGTGGAAAAGCAACCCAGTCAGACCGTTATGAGCACGCGTTTGGAGCTGCCGAAGCTGCTATTGATGGAAACCGTGAATCTGGTTTTCATTCTGGATCATGCACCCACACTGATGAAGAGACCAACCCCTGGTGGAGAGTGGACCTGCTGGAGTCCTACATCGTCACTTCAGTCATTATCACCAACAGAGGAGATTGCTGTGAATTAAGGATAAACGGGGCAGAGATCCGCATCGGCAACTCTTTAGAAAACAATGGTGCCTCAAACCCAGTGTAAGAAAATATCCTGCATTTTCAAAGAACACAATTTTTTGTGTAAGTTTGTCTGAGCATTTTGCTCAATGTTAACTCTGCCCCGTTTAAATAAAAAAAGTAACGCATTGTGGAAATGTGCTAACATTGCGCTGACGTTACCGCATTTTATGCGTCAATGTTAAGCTAATGGTAGGGCTCAAGTTAGCCTAGCTTATTAGCTTCCACTTTCCCAAATAGAGAGCTGAGGTCCTGCCATCACATCCCGTCTAGCCTAGTTCCACTTACTTCTGTAACTCCTTCACTGAAGGGATACTTTGCAGATTGTTATCCAGCTCTGTGTCATCTTTGTGTTGGGGGTCTGTCAGATGACCACTGTTTGGCCTTCCTCCTTGGCGCCAGTGCATGGAGGAATGGGGCAGCTGAAGTCTGCTGAGATCATCCAGCGGATTTTGACGGATCTAAGTGATGGGTTTCGCTGACCGGTGGATCTCGGCAGACCTTCGCTGCTATGCTCCGCGCTGGCGCTACGGAGAGAAAACAAAACACTGTTCATCTAATTGCATTGCCCATACTGCCATGACACAGAGATGCATTTAAATCAGCAAAATATCTCTTTAAGCATTTCTTTCATGGTTCTGAGAAAATGAAGCATGTTTCTGGGGCAGTAAAATGTGATTTGTGTGCTGCTTTTTTATTCTCTTTCTCTCTGTTAGGGCTGGTAAAATTTCTACTATTGGTAGAGGCAAATCATTCACTATGACTTTTACTGATCATGTGGAGGGACGTTATGTGACTGTGGTTGTACCGGGTTCAGCAAAGATCCTTACACTCTGTGAAGTGGAAGTCTACGGGTACCGTGCCCCAACTGGTGAGAAATTGAGCTATTACATTATTAAGTATTCAGGGATCTTCATCTTAATTATAAACTGCTGTATAAGCCAAAATAATCATATGACACATTTTTTGTTGATGTTATAAAGTCAACATGCTTATAAGCTAAATTTGCTACTACTAGTATTAGTACTTTAATTAGTGTATTTGTAGAGATGTTATGACTTTAAATGTAACATTTATACATCCGATTAATAAAAAAAAAAACTTTTCTGCCATCCAAACCATCCTGCCCATGGGCCAGAAACATTCGGGGCTCAGTCCAAACCTAGTGGTGCATGCTCATCCGGAGAGATGTTTTTCCCCATTTACAGCAGCTACTCTATATGCCCTATTATTCAAGCAATTTTAGATAATACAATGCATAAACATCTGTACATTATTTGGGAAAAACATTAAAGTTTCTAAGAAAAACAGTCATCCTGTAGAACCTACATCATATTTTGTATGTAATTGATTTCCTACTCTCTTTATCATTCTGAACCCAGAACAAAACAAATGTTAAGGATGACTCCTTTTCACTCCTGTCACCTTAAAAGAGGCAAGAGTTGTCTGATGTTACTATTTCTTAAGTCACATAACATAGGTTTGGTTGGAATTTTGTGTAAACAGCATTAATGATCTTGAAACATATTTTTGTTACACTATGCTGGAGAAGGGTTCACAGAATAAATGTTCAGCTGACAAATGTGCTACATTTTAATCGATCCCATGATAATCTGGTTTGCTCTAATTGTAAATCAAGGATCCACAAAAAAACCATTACACAATTATATCAGATTTCTTCAGGGAATGGCATAGTTCTAGTAGAACTAGAACAGTTGATGGTATTTTAAAAACCCCAAATATTTGGGGCTTTTGAGAAAACATTTGGGACTGGAGCCCCAAAAGCCACCGCCTCTGATACTGTCTTTTCTGCAAATTAAATCACATTCTTTCAATGAGTCAAAGGAATAAGATATTAGAAGTCACATATGTTGGAGCATTTAATAAGACCTACAATTTGTCGTGATTTAGTTGTCATGTAAAGCGCAAACAGGTTGAAGTGAAACATTTTTAATTTTTGTAAGTATTCTTTTTGCAGGAGAGAACCTGGCACTTCAAGGAAAAGCCACACAGTCGTCACTGTACATGTTTGGCGTTGCATACAATGCCATAGATGGGAATAACGGCAGCAGGTGGGAGGACGGCTCCTGCACTCACACAAACAACAACATCGACCCCTGGTGGAGACTGGATCTGCCCAAAACCCACAAAGTGTTTTCTGTTAAAATAACCAACCGAGATGAAGACCCAGAACGACTCAATGGAGCTGAGATTCGCATTGGAGATTCCCTCGCAAACTTTGGCAACAGCAATCCCAGGTAGCTTATCACCTGTTAATTAAGAGTCCCTGGTTTCTCAATTTACATCTTTAGATACGTTTGTATTTCATATTTCAACACAGCATATTGTACTGCTGCTGTAATAATTTCTTTTTTTTTGGCACATTTAGGTAGACAGAGAAAGCTCTTCTCGCAGTTCCTACATTTGTAATCATGGCTGATCGTGCATTTGCTGTCATGGCACCTAAACTGTTGAATACATTACTGTTTTTCAAAAGTCAGCTTAAAGCACACTTTTTCAACCTGGCATGCTTTCAACTGACTTGTACGATGTTATACCTCCTACATATATACTTTATTATTTTATCTAATTTTTCTGTCTTTTACTGTACATTTTAAAGTATGATTTAACTTTGTGCCCTTTGGTTAAAGGAACAAAGAGAAACCTTTTTGATTTCTGTTTCTTCTGCCAGGTGTGCTGTGATCCCAAGTATTCCAGCAGGTGGTGTTGGTGAGTTCAAGTGTAATGGGATGGACGGACGCTATGTCAACATAGTCATCCCAGGAAAAGAAGAGTTCCTGAGTCTGTGTGAGGTGGAGGTGTATGGCTCTCGCCTAGATTAGCTCTGAAGAAGTTCACAATGCATGACAAAAACAAATCACTTCATTGTAAACTCATTCATTAGCTCCTAGTGTGACAGCGATTCCATTTGTAGGATTAACATCACTTCTTAGTGCATAAATATTATTAAGTTTGGCCATGTTTCAATTTCTAATTCTGTTGTTTGAGTTGTCTTTTTTAATTCTAGCTTTTTGGAGTACTGTCACAACCTGCTGAAGGATAAAAACTGTATGAATGTCATCAATACTGAAATACAATTAAATCATTAAAACAGCCTATTGTTCTATTCATTTGATCATCATTGGTCTGAAACAAATGTACAATGCACATATGGAATCATTGATTGTTGCATGTGTCACAGTAATTTCTGTTAAGTGTCCTTAGGTTTCATGAAAGGCGCTATATAAATACAAGTTATTACTATTATTATGTTTACGCACTTGATGGCAAGCTTATTCAACTTGTTGAGATGGAAGGTGAGATCAACTAAGTTCTGCCAACTACTCAGGGTTGCTCAGTTCAACAAAGCTGTTCGTTCCTTTTTCTTGCAAAATAAGTCAATTTCAGGTATCAGAGAATGGAACCTTCCCACAACTTAGCCAGCGCACAACCAAGTGGAAAAAAATTCCCAAACATTAAACATTCTTGATCAGAAGAGATTAATAGTTTTAATCAAGGTGCTTATCACATCAATAAACCGGGTGACTCTAGCTTCCTGTGATTGATATTCCCATACGATGATAGAACTGTATGCAGTTTAGACACCCCTACCTTAACACATGATGAAATCATACATTATCGTCATTTAATAATTAAGTGAAAGCATTATTGTAACTGTGAATGTGTTGAACCAAAGTCCTCGTCAAATAGGTCTGTTAAATCAGTGCAATCATCTCTCTGTGAGGAATGAACTTTGGGGTATATTTCATGATGTGTCCTCAGATGACCACTGGAACCTAGATGAGTAGGAGTGCATGGGAGTAATCTTCATGCTGTGATGTGATTGGATAGTGTCTGTGATGAAGGTGATCTATATAAATGATTGACTGTAAGGACACAAACAGCGTGGTCAAAGTTTGACAGGACCACAGTAAAGCTATTAGTTGAGACCCTGATGTAAGCTTAAGGATTTTCATTATGTCTTTTTAAAATATGGCCTGTATGGAAAAGCAACCCAGTCAGACCGTTATGAGCACATGTTTAGAGTAGGGCTGGGCTATATGGAGAGAATCAAATATCACAATATTATATTCAATTATATTATATATAACGAAATTGTGACAATGTTGTAAGGTTGACTATTGGTGCTTTCACAAAATATTTACACAATGAGATTTTTGATAAATAATCATCAGTACCATGGATGTAATGACTAAGTGGTTAAAGACAAATAATACAACAGCTAGAACAGTCCGGTAAGTTCAGAAAATCACGTTACTATAATGCAGCCTTTAAAACCCGGAAAAGAAAACACTTGTGTCATATCACAATATTACGATATCCAAAATGTAAGACACTATCTAGTTTCATATATTGATATGGACATAATATCAATATATTGTCCAGCCCTAGTTAGGAGTTACTTCATTGCTATTGATGGAATCCCTGAATCAAAAAATGTTCATCTGCCCACACTGCCATGACATAGAGCTGGATTTAAAATCAGTAAAATATCCCATCTGTATTTATATTATAATATTTCATCTGTCTCAGAAAATGAAGCGTGTCCCTGGGGCAATAAAGAATATAATGTATAAAAGAACTGAACACTGCTGATCACTGGAAGCAGACTTAAAAGTAAGAAAAACATGTCGCACTCTCTGGCTCTATATGTATTTCTCTATTCATTATGACGACGTTTCACCCATCACGTCTTCTTTAGATCAACAATGGGGACAGTAAAGCCCATATTCTAGGACAAGTTGGCATCCACTCCAGCACTTGCATTTTACGAATTTAAAAATGTATAATTCATACTATGAATTTAATTTATAATATTGGTTTTTTTTAGCATACAAAACACATGACAGTAGGAAATGTACATGTGCTGCAGGGCTGGTACTGATGTCATCATAGTTGTTGAATCAGTGCTATCATTTCTCTGTGAGAATGTCTATTACATGAACTTTGGGATATATTTCATTGGGTGTCCTTAGATGACCAAGACACATTCCTATAAACAGCTTGGTTTAAGGGTTTTAATCGCTCTGTCCCATGTCTGGAAGTGGCATGCCAAAGGTGAAGAAGCTGTTTCTACAACTTGAAGCCTAATCAGCATGATACAGTAACTCTGGCTGAGGGTAAGAGTTGAATCATTCTTCCTACCTCAAAACTTTTTTACTGTAACCCAGCATAGGTAAAAACCTCTGTCGTCATTTTGGAAACACAACCCAAATATTTAATATGTTCTTCAATAACGTATACATTTTGAGAGATTTTTCTAAAAGCCTCTTTCTAAATCCCTGTAGCACTCTGGCAGTGGGTGCTGCTGGTGGCAACTACAGAGAGTATCATTCTATCACATTTCAATAAACTACTGAGCTCTGGGGTATATTTCATGGTGTATCCTTAGATGACCACTGGAACCTAGATGAGTAGGAGTGTATGTGAGTAAATTCCATGATGTGATTGGATAGTCTGTGTTTAATGTAATATTTATTAATAATTAATTAAGGGAAATATTTTAGATAAATAGCTTGGTTTTAAGGATTTTTATCTCCAGAAACAGGAGTTCACTCTGAAGAAGCTGTTGCTACATTTAAACGTAAAGTCAGCACGATACAGACTTGAATCAACTGACTCCAGGGGTACATCATTTGTTCTAACCAGGAATCAGGGTAAGCATTTCATTTTGCATTTCTCAGCTAAAAATGTTTTGATTTTGAACTAAGTTCCAAAACATTAACTACTTCATGTTCATTTCATCAATTAAAAAAAAAAAGAGCTGCTCAGAGCTATTCTTTTTCAGTAGAATCTCCTCCTGGATGCTTCAACTCAATTTATCATTTTAAATTCATGGCTGATGTTCAGACCTGTTTTTTTAGACCCCGTGGGGACATTTTGCATAAAAATACCTTTTCATGGAAGAGCCGATTAAATTGCGTATCCGAATCACGCAGCTACAAAAAATCTTTTTCCTCATTAACTTTGCGAGATAGGGAATGGCCATGCCGGAGGTCTGTGCTCTCCGAGTGCCCTTCTAGTTACTTCAAAGGTTCTGTATAATATCAGTGGTTAACCATCTTCCCCAAATTTTTGTTTTGTTTTCCAGTACTATATTCTGTAGTGTATCCAGTATTTACAAAAATTTGTATAATTTATTTCTCCTTTCCTCTCGAACGTCCAATTGTTATTCCCTTGTTCCCCATTGTCTTGTTTTATTCCACTGTACCTTTTTAAGTACCAGTTAGACGTATTTTATTGGTACCTGATTCATACATTTACACATTTATCAAACATTATTCAACAATTAAGTGTAAAAGTAAACTTTCTTTTAAGTATTGTGTATAACTATCTTTGTGTCTGTATATGTATGTATGTAGGTATGTATGTTTCCTCTATGTACTATGTGATAGACAGTATGTCTGTATGTCTGTATGTTTTTATGTTTGTGTGTACCCTTCTGTCTGTAATATGTTATGTGTACTTTTATATCTGGACCTTGAGTCTGTAAATAAAGTTATATATTTAGGAGCAGCTCACAAATGATCACATGATCAATCACATGTATGCTCAGAGCAGGAAGAGCCAATAAGAGACCAGACATTTAGCCAACCTCTACCCAATTGTTCATCCATTAAAAAAAAAGAATGTTATGCAGTTATTCTTCATTCAAGATCATTGCGGCAAAGATCTTTATCTTCCATTTTGTTTTTATTCTTCTTGAAGGACTTAATAATCAACAGTGGAAATGTAATTTGCAGTTTTGCTCTTTATGAAAAATTCTCTCTTGTCTGTCTCCACTAGAATAATGAAAAACAGTGTGGTTTTTTCTTTGCTGCTCCTCTTGGGGACGTGCTCAGCTTACGGTAAGTATAATGTGGGAATATCTGTATGTTAACAATAAAACAGCATGAAAGGTAGTTGCGTACATTGCTCATATCTGGTGATGCCATTTAATACAGTAATATGCTGAATAATAGGGGGGAGGTCAGAAAAGGTGGAGATATACTGAATTACTGATTTTGAAATTAAAAAGCCATGAATTTCTAGCACTGAATATGTATGCATTGAAATTATGTACAGTGCCTTGCGAAAGTATTCGGCCCCCTTGAACGTTTCGACCTTTTGTCACATTTCAGGCCTCAAACATAAAGATATAAAACTGTAATTTTTTGTGAAGAATCAACAACAAGTGGGTCCCAATTATGAAGTGGAACGAAATTCATTGGCTATTTCAAACTTTTTTAACAAATAAAAAACTGAAAAAGTGGGCGTGCAAAATTATTCAGCCCCTTTTACTTTCAGTGCAGCAAACTCTCTCCAGAAGTTCAGTGAGGATCTCTGAATGATCCAATGTTGACCTAAATGACTAATGATGATAAATAGAATCCAGCTGTGTGTAATCAAGTCTCCGTATAAATGCACCTGCTCTGTGATAGTCTCAGAGGTCCGTGTAAAGCGCAGAGAGCATCATGAAGAACAAGGAACACACCAGGCAGGTCCGAGATACTGTTGTGGAGAAGTTTAAAGCCGGATTTGGATACAAAAAGATTTCCCAAGCTTTAAACATCCCAAGAAGCACTGTGCAAGCGATAATATTGAAATGGAAGGAGTATCAGACCACTACAAATCTACGAAGACCCGGCCGTCCATCTAAACTTTCAGCTCATACAATGAGAAGACTGATCAGAGATGCAGCCAAGAGGCCCATGATCACTCTGGATGAACTGCAGAGATCTACAGCTGAGGTGGGAGACTCTGTCCATAGGACAACAATCAGTCGTATACTGCACAAATCTGGCCTTTATGGAAGAGTGGCAAGAAGAAAGCCATTTCTTAAAGAGCATACAAAAAAGTGTCGGTTTAAAGTTTGCCAAAAGCCACCTGGGAGACACACCAAACATGGAAGAAGGTGCTGTGGTCAGATGAAACCAAAATCGAACTTTTGGCAACAATGCAAAGCGCTAGTTGTTTGGCGTAAAAGCAACACAGCTCATCACCCTGAACACACCATCCCCAATTGTCAAACATGGTGGTGGCAGCATCATGGTTTGGGCCTGCTTTTCTTCAGCAGGGACAGGGAAGATGGTTAAAATTGATGGGAAGATGGATGGAGCCAAATACAGGACCATTCTGGAAGAAAACCTGATGGAGTCTGCAAAAGACCTGAGACTGGGACGGAGATTTGTCTTCCAACAAGACAATGATCCAAAACATAAAGCAAAATCTACAATGGAATGGTTCACAAATAAACATATCCAGGTGTTGGAATGGCCAAGTCAAAGTCCAGACCTGAATCCAATCGAGAATCTGTGGAAAGAACTGAAAACTGCTGTTCACAAACGCTCTCCATCCAACCTCACTGAGCTCGAGCTGTTTTGCAAGGAGGAATGGGCAAAAATGTCAGTCTCTCGATGTGCAAAACTGATAGAGACATACCCCAAGCGACTTACAGCTGTAATCGTGGCGCTACAAAGGTGGCGCTACAAAGTATTAACTTAAGGGGGCTGAATAATTTTGCACGCCCAATATTTCAGTTTTTTATTTGTTTAAAAGGTTTGAAATATCCAATAAATTTCGTTCCACTTCATGATTGTGTCCCACTTGTTGTTGTTTCTTCACAAAAAAATAGTTTTATATCTTTATGTTTGAGGCCTGAAATGTGGCAAAAGGTCAAAGTTCAAGGGGGCCGAATACTTTCGCAAGGCACTGTATCTGAAATGTTTTGCCTCTGAATTTTACTCTTCAAATTTTCAACTTGTTTTCAACTTTATTTTTCTAAGTTTATAAATTCCGAAACCAAAATTCCATATTCAGATGCAAAATACAATATATAAAATGAAACTAATATGTTTTCAACTTGCTCAAATTCACCAGGCCAAATTCAGCTGCAAAATGTAATTCACTGTTAACATCCGGTAACCCAAGGAAAAGCAATCAATTCTAGATGCTGGATCGGGAGTGTGCCATGGTAGCTTGCTTCCAACAACTGGAAACTTTTTTGCTATTTTCGTCTGCTATTTCATCGCTAAATTCACTATTGCGACTTTTTTATGCGAGAAATCCACTGTGTAGAGTTCGAATATGGGCAGCTTTACGAAAATGAATGGCCAATTGCTTCTTTGCTCCGATGTTGTTGGACTTGAGAAGCTCCAGTCTGATGTGACAACCATCTGGTGGAGGCCGGGATCGCTCGCTCGCTGGCCGGCCAGGGATGTTCACAGACCCCGCTGTCAGCTGGAGGTCTGTCAGGAGACCCATGGACAAGAGGCGTTTATATGTAGTTCTGTCCTACAGATGTACAATAGTGTTATGTTACTTTATGTTCTATTATAAAAGTGCACTTATAGCCTACATGCCCAGAGACAAAAGATGGGAATTAGTATTGTGATATATCTGGTGCAATACATTTATTGTACACTGCCCCTGTTTTAAATAAGCCAGTAAATTAATGAAATATATAAGCTTTGGTGCCTCCCCTTAAGTTTAAATAACATATGCCATTATTTATTATTTACAAGTATGTTAAAGAGAGAGGTTAGATAAGGCCATTTCAGACGTTGCTCTGATTTTAATTTGTGAACATTGAAAAATAAAGGTGAAAAATAAGTTGTTGAAAATTAGTAAAGTTCAAAGTAAAAAAATTCAGATACATAATTCCAATGCATACATAGTCAATGCTAGAAATTCAATGGCTTTTTAATTTCAAAATCCGATGAAACAGATTGACTTCAATACAAGGGCACTTACAGAAATACCACTAATAATTTACTAACTTGAGTCAGTGTCGATTGGGGCTGAAGACTACAAGTTTAAAAATGAAAACAATCTGTGGGTGTGGCATTAGAAAGAAGTAAACTTAACAAACCTCTGTAGCCCTCTCCTCATCTCTGCTTGTATTGAGTCTAGCGGCTCAAGGCTTAATTAGCAGACATTAGCCAACATTACGCTGGTAACTAAACCGTGTGTATTTCTTTCACAGAAAATGTGGCCTTGCGTGGCAAAGCAACTCAGTCACTACGTTGGGATGGAGTTTATGGAGCTGCCTACAATGCTATTGATGGAAACCGTCATTCTGATTTTCATGACGGTTCATGCACCCACACTAAAGTACAGACCAACCCCTGGTGGAGAGTGGACCTGCTGGAGTCCTACATCGTCACCTCCATCATCATCACCAACAGAGGAGACTGCTGTCCAGAAAGGCTCAACGGGGCAGAGATTCACATCGGCAACTCTTTACGAGACAATGGTATCACAAACCCATTGTGAGTGCTTATTAATAGTTATAAGATATAATATTATATATAAAGGGAAAGAGTAACAATTGAAACTTAATTTTTCCAGAGAAATGCACTTTTTTATTTTACTATATGCTCTGATCAATAATCATCACCACAGTTTCCCTTTGGACCTGTGGGAACAGGCCAATGCTAGCAGTGGAGGCATTCCTCATTAAAGTACGGTCCAGGATGTCAGTCAGTTTGGAGACTCACACTTTCAACCTCAATCCAGTCAGCCCAGTCACAACAGACCGGTTTCTTTTAGCACGACACTGCAGTCTGCATCACAGAGAAACCACCAACTTGATCCTGAACATAAATAATGAGCTGCTTTCTCTCTTTCTGTCTCTCTTTTAGGGCTGGTGTAATTTCTGAAATCCCTGCAGGGAGCTCATACACTTTGACTTTCGCCAATCGTGTGGAGGGACGTTATGTGACCGTGTCTCTATCTGGTTCAGAGAGGGTTCTTTCACTCTGTGAAGTGGAAGTTTTCGGGTACCGTGCCCCAACTGGTGAGAGTTTAAGAAATAACATGCTGCAAGACTTTTTTGCTGTATGTGCACAGAAAGCAACTTCCATAGGAATGAATGAGATGCCATCTTTGAACCCAAGACTGTAAAAAAAAAAATAATAATGGACAAAGCTTCCAAAGCCAATGCGGAAGTGCCTCAAACCTGCATTCTATCTAATTTGCAGTAGGGGACAACTCCACTAGTTGCAAAAATAAGTCTGTTGCTATAGAAGTCTATGAGAAAATGACCCTAATTCACACTTGATTGCCAACTGTTCTGAATGCTCCGGTTTCAGCATTTTTTTCTACTCTCGGCTAAGTGTTACGCAACTCCAAGCCGGTCTTCTATGATTGGTCATCTGTCCCAGTCAGGCAGGACTGGAGTGTTTTTATTTATTAAGCTACTGCGGTGTTAACATTGTCCCCTGTAGCTACATGCTAACAGCAGTAAAAGATGTAATCATGGCTGCCAATGTTGTTAAATTCCCCCCAATTACTCTTGAAACATTTCCGGTTATGTAGTACTTGGTTTAAAATCCTGTATCTGCAATTTTTTATGATAGAAAGTGTTGCTATATTTTTATTAGTGTCCACTGCTAAGATAATATAAGATAATACTTTATTGTCTGTTACACAAGGGTTACAGAACATTTTCTTTGACAAGGCTCCAGTCACAAAGAGACATTCAAACAGACATATAAGAGTGTGTGTTGTCCATGTTTTCATCTTAAACTTTGACCCTCCCACTGTGTTTTCACTTCATCAAAGTTGATCGAAACATTTGCTCGCCTAAAAATGTGCTCTTCAGTCTTATGTCAACCAAGTTAGCTGCTAACTTAAGGAAACGTTTGATTTTCTGTACTGCCGTCCATGCAGATGAAAGGCGGCAGTTTATCCACCGGTAAATCTGGATGACTCAGTTTAGAAGGGTTGAGAATCAGCAAATTTCCCCATTTAGTGTTTAGCTTAGCGCAGTCCCATTGCAACCATAAACAACACTGGCTTGGCCGCGTCATCCTCCCCAGCTCCACTCAGTCAAAAATCAGCAGAAATGTTGCCACAGTAAAACACAAGGCCAGACCAGCCAAGTTTATTTGTTTAAACAAGCTACAACAAGGTAATTCAAAGGGCTTAGTATTAAAAGTAGTATTGTACTTCCATAGAGTCGGGGTTTGCCAGAAACAGTTTAAACATGGCCTAGATCTTTATCATATAACTGCTATGCTATTCTAAAATGGGTAAAAAACAACAACTCTGGATTTTACTATTTCCATGATGCAACTCATTAGTGTCTCTGATTAGACCCTCTCTGACATCCGGGTAAAGCCCACCTCTCCACGACCAAAGGCTGTGACACATTTAAAAAAAAAAAAAACACCCAATTTGTCTCGATCTTAATGGGATCAAAAGAAGATTTAAAATTGCAAGGAACATTTTTTTCCCACAAAATATCAGAAGTCATACATGTTAAATCAACCGACAATTTGTTGTGATTTTGTTGTAATGATAAGCGCAAACAAGTCCAGGTATGAGTTGTGATTTTTATAGTTATTCTTTTCGCAGGAGAGAACCTGGCACTCCAAGGAAAAGCCACACAGTCATCATTACATAGTTTTGGCATTGCGTATAATGCCATTGACGGGAATCGTGCCAGCACGTGGGAGAAGGCGTCCTGCAGTCACACAGCCCAAGAGGCGAACCCCTGGTGGCGACTGGATCTGATCAAAACCCACAAAGTATTTTCGGTTAAGATAACCAACCAAGATGTAAACGAACAATTAATCAACGGAGCTGAGATCCGCGTTGGAGATTCTCTTAACAACAATGGCAACAACAATCCCAGGTAATTTACCGCCTGTTTATAACATCACTAATATTAAAAAGTCATTAAAGTGGAATTTAGATGGAACTCTGTCACTCTGGTGCTAATTATTATATACTATATACTTAACTATGTATGTATGTTGTATGTATGTTACAGCCAGACTTATACTTATAATACTTTATATTTGGGAGAGCTTTCTAAATTATCTCAATCCTCGTAGTAGCAACATTTCTGTAGTGCAATTTCTTGTTACTTATCTACTGACATACACTGATACAGATACAATGCCAAAAAAAGAAAGTGGACCCTTTATTCATAATTCGTCCATAAAATTTAGTCTGATCTTAATCTAAGCCACTATTATACACAAATGCACTAAATGTAAACTAATAACTCCAATATTTGTATATTGGCATATTTATTAAATAATCTCAATATTCAAAATCCAAATAGGAAATAGTCTGCGAAAGCCCTTTACAAATGACCTATAAAAAAAAAAATACAAGACAGATTTCCCCATGAATGAGTTGAAACTGTAGTTATGGTTTGTTGTGCCTTGTTCTGTACAAAGCGAAACAAATTAAAAATATTGTTTACTGACTCATCTCTTCTCAAGCTGATCTGAACCATCCCGCATTCACACGCGCTTTCAGAGTATATTTATAAAGGTGGAAGAGAACCCTTTGGTTACAGTTAAGGGCCTGTTGAAATATCTGTTACTGGACATCATGATTCAGCAATAACATATACAGTATAGGGCAAAAATATGCTTATGGAAGGTTCTTAATTAGGATTCTGTGACAAGAACTTAAGAGACATTCTTGTAACATCAATATTTTTCATTATCGAGCCCTTATGAAAACATCTGCCACCAACAGTCTAACAAAGTGAAGCCTATGTCACTCTCAGTGTATGTTGTTTGTCAAATTAGACTCATGGGTGCAGGGCCGGCCCCAGACTTTTGGGGGCCCTAAGCAGGATTTGGTTTGGGGACTCTCCACATTGTAACGTTTTGCCACTGCACTTTGCACTAAACCAACTTGTGTATTGTAAATATTAGTTTAAGCACTCATAATGTGCACATAAGTATTTAAAGACTAATGTGGGACCAATTAGCAGCAACTCTATCTTTAAATAGACCGGCTCTGTTAAGCTCTATTGTGGGACATTTCAAGCGCTCTTGGGGGCCCTCTGGTAGCCACGGGGCCCTAAGCAGCCGCTTAGTTCGGTTATGGGTCGGGCCGGCTCTGCATGGGTGTGGTGAAAAATGAGTCGTCTATTTCTTCAGCCAACCTGAGTTAATTGAGGGATTTCTGCTTCTTCTACCAGGTGTGCTGTGATCTCAAGCATCCCGGCAGGTCAAACTGTTGAATTCCAATGTGTCGACGGGTTTGATGGCCGCTATGTTAACATAGTTATCCCCGAAAGAAAGGAGTGGCTGGTCCTGTGCGAGGTGGAGGTGTATGGCTCGGTCCTGGATTAGCTTTAACATTTACTTCCATTTGCAAGAATATAGCCAATGTTGTTATATGTACTCAAACTAACCAACATAATAGATCCAGCTTTAATGTGATAGTTAATAGATTTAGCTTTAATGTGATTGTTCACATGACAAATAACCAATAGAATTGTGTGCAACATGGAGTTAAGTTTTAGACAATAGCAAAATGACGGATAAAATGGGTCTTTGATAGTCTCTGTGTTAACATCAGCCTACAACAATCACGTGTGAAACTAGGACACGGTATTGCTCAAAAATGTCCGATACAGATACTGGTACCGATACCATGAATTTGATACCGGATCCTGATTGATACTTTTATTGAAACCAATTTTACCGAAATCCATTTACAAAGAAAAAGAAGAAAAATAATGGCCGGGGGAAAAAAAAAAAAAAAAAAAAAAAAAAAAATATAAAAAAAATTATTTTTATATCTTTCAATATACTATAGAGGCAATTCGGTAGGTGCCTAAACGTATGAAAATGTACCCAGCCCTATGTAAAACAGGCCTATTATATTTAGTACATCGACACAGCAGCTTAGTTGTGTTTTAGAACTGATCTATGTCACTGAGCTTGTGATTGTACTGCCACTGCTGCATTGTTGCTGTCATCTTTGCTAAAGTCAAATAAAATCATTAAGCAAGCCTTGCATAATGGTCTGGATCATAACTAACTCGATTCAACTTAAACACTACTAAAGAATATGGAGTTAAAGAATACACTGTTTTCATGCAGTACTGATTAGTACATTTACGGGCTGAACTCTTTACAGGATTTAAAACTTGAACGGCTTGTTTTTTGCCACATCTTCCGACACGACGACATTCGTTTAAGCAGACCGTGTTTCTGGACTTGTTTCTCTGCTGTCCACTAGCACAAGTTCATCTACTTGCTGTAGTTGAAAAAAATATTAGAGTGGTTCTTTTCAGGTGCAGGACTCGCATCTCCAAGACTCAAACTTACTGACTATAAATAAAAAAAAATTTGTTCATTTTGCTTTGTAGTAAACACTTTTGATAAAACAATATCAGCAATGGATTTCTTTTGCACTTTTTGCATGAAATATCTGTGACACTATACAGTCATGTGAAAAAAATTAGGACAGCCATGCTAAAGTTAACTAAAAAAGGAATAAAAAAAACCATCTTTCGGAAATTGATCTTAACCTTAATTAAAAAAAACAATTAGGAAAAATCCAACCTTTTAAGGACACCAATTTTGTTTGTGAATGAATAATGTACTCTTAAATTTTATTTTCTTCCTTAAAATACAGGGGACATACAGTGTTCTCCCACTTGGAAATCATGGAGGGGTCTGAAATTGTCATCGTAGGTGCATGTCCACTGTGAGAGACATGATCTAAAAAAAAAAACAAATCCAGAAATCACAATGTATGATTTTTTAACTATTCATTTGTATGATACAGCTGCAAATAAGTATTTGAACACCTGTCTATCAGCTAGAATTCTGACCCTCAAAGACCTGCTAGTCTGCCTTTAAAATGTCCACCTCCACTCCATTTATTATCCTAAATTAGATGCACCTGTTTGAGGTCGTTAGCTGCATAAAGACACCTGTCCACCCCATACAATCAGTAAGAATCCAACTACTAACATGGGCAAGACCAAAGAGCTGTCCAAAGACACTAGAAACAAAATTGTACACCTCCACAAGGCTGGAAAGGGCTACGGGGAAATTGCTGTTGGAGCAATCATTAGAAAATGGAAGAAGCTAAACATGACTGTCAATCTCCCTCGGACTGGGGCTCCATGCAAGATCTCAATGATCCTAAGAAAGGTGAGAAATCAGCCCAGAACTACACGGGAGGAGCTGGTCAATGACCTGAAAAGAGCTGGGACCACCGTTTCCAAGGTTACTGTTGGTAATACACTAAGACGTCATGGTTTGAAATCATGCATGGCACGGAAGGTTCCCCTGCTTAAACCAGCACATGTCAAGGCCCGTCTTAAGTTTGCCAATGACCATTTGGATGATCCAGAGGAGTCATGGGAGAAAGTCTTGTGGTCAGATGAGACCAAAATAGAACTTTTTGGTCATAATTCCACTAACCGTGTTTGGAGGAAGAAGAATGATGAGTACCATCCCAAGAACACCATCCCTACTGTGAAGCATGGGGGTGGTAGCATCATGCTTTGGGGGTGTTTTTCTGCACATCGGACAGGGTGACTGCACTGTATTAAGGAGAGGATGACCGGGGCCATGTATTGTGAGATTTTGGGGAACAACCTCCTTCCCTCAGTTAGAGCATTGAAGATGGGTCGAGGCTGGGTCTTCCAACATGACAATGACCCGAAGCACACAGCCAGGATAACCAAGAAGTGGCTCTGTAAGAAGCATATCAAGGTTCTGGCATGGCCTAGCCAGTCTCCAGACCTAAACCCAATAGAGAATCTTTGGAGGGGGGGCTCAAACTCCGTGTTTCTCAGCGACAGCACAGAAACCTGACTGATCTAGAGAAGATCTGTGTGGAGGAGTGGGCCAAAATGCCTCCTACAGTGTGTGCAAACCTGGTGAAAAACTACAGGAAATGTTTGACCTCTGTAATTGCAAACAAAGGCTACTGTACCAAATATTAACATTGATTTTCTCAGGTGTTCAAATGCTTATTTGCAGCTGTATCATACAAATAAATAGTTAAAAAATCATACATTGTGATTTCTGGATTTTATTTTTTTTTTTAGATTATGTCTCTCACAGTGGACATGCACCTACGATGACAATTTCAGACCCCTCCATGATTTCCAAGTGGGAGAACTTGCAAAATAGCAGGGTGTTCAAATACTTATTTTCCTCACTGTATGTAAGTACACCCCTATGTTAAATTCCCGTAGAGGCAGGCAGATTTTTATTTTTATTTCATGGATACAGGATACTATGCATCCTCATGAAGTTCCCTTGGCCTTTTGAACTTTATTTATTGAACTATTGTAATTCCTAAGGCCAAGGGAACTTTATCAGGATGCATAGTATCCTGGATCCATGAAATAACTGGCCTTTAAAAATAAAATCTGCCTTCCTTTATGAGAATTTCACAAAGGGGTGTACTTACTTATGCGCCCTGTATTTTAAGAACATTTATTTATTTACGATATATTATTCATTCACAAAGAAAATTGGTGTCCTTAAAGATTGGATTTTTCCTCTTTTTTTTAATGAAGGTATTAAGATCAATTTGCAAAAGATGATTTTTGTATTCCTCTTTAGTCAACTTTAGCATGAGTGTCCTAATTTTTTCACGTGTGTGTGTCCGTATATATATATATATATATTAAAAAAAATATATTCCTGAATAGACTGAAATTAAGAAGGAAAATAACTGATTTCTATTTTTTAAACATTTATTTAGGACAAAAAAAAAAAACAATGGTGCTAATGGCAAATATTTTATTCTTTTTAAAATACAGACAAAATAGACATTAGAAAAGACATCTGAAACACATTTATGTTTGCGACAGGAACAAACTACTTCTGTCAAAGTGTTTTGGGAAGAGCGGCTACAATCCTTAAAAAACGGACACTCGACCTAGAAGATCACTTTTACACCGTGAAACTTCCGTCTTCGTACAAGTAAGACACAAACCAACAGCTCGGACAATCAGAACGACAAAATGTCCCAGATTAAATGTGTACTGTGTGATTTGTTCAAGCCCTCGCTCCGGCACATTTAATCTCACCGCAGAAGGACTGTTATCTCATTCTGGCGCCCAATCAACGAAATCACCTGCACCACGATGTGTTGTGTACCGAAATTATTTTAACCCGTTACAAGTTCATACACAAAGAATACATTAAAGCGGAGAGAAGCTCGCAGCCTTTTCAGAAACGAAAAACCCGTTAGGGAATATTTGATAAGTAGTAATCGATAATTGTGAAGGACATCCCATCATGTTGGAGGAGTAAACATGCAACAGAACAGTTCTGTGGGGCGTGGGCTTAAAGTCACGCTCTTGCAGGAGGAAAAGGGATCAGAAAGAGAAAACATTTTTCTCCTGTTGCTACCCCTCAACAACATTTTGAGAAATACAATAACTAGCCTTCCCAAAAATGAAATAAGGAGATTGATAAAGCTCTCCTATACAGACCTGATATCGATCTTCTCATCTAACCAAAAGATCAGCCAAAAAGCAAATAAGTCTATTAGGTGAGATATTGAACGGTCATTAATGCGCCCTGAAGAAGGAACCAACGACTGCTACCATTTACATAAAATCCACTGCTACAAAAAGTTTGGATTGGCTGTCACAGAACTCACAAATGTAATGTTCTTAATTACTAAAAACATTTTTTTTTTTTTTTTTTATGTGCTACAGTCCCCCGAATCTGTAGCTTCAATATCAACACTTCCTTTGGCAATAAACAGTAATTCAAGAAACAAAAATAACCTTTTGAAGGCCGAACATTGGTATTGTACAAAACAACAGTTTGGGTATTTACATAAAAGTTGGAACAGGGCACAGTTGAGAAAATTCTTTGCTAGTTTATGACTAAATTAAGAATGAAATGTCTTCTACTGTGTGAAATTCTGAATTCCAATGAATTCCGTCTGGGCTGAATGATATGTAGTACAAATGTTTTTAAAAGCTTCCAAACACAAGAACAGAATGTTCCCCTGCGAGTCCAAAGACTCTTAAAACATTGTTGGCTTCTACAGAAAACGTCTCTGAACTTTGCATAAAAATATATTCACAGAAATAAATTATAAAAATCGTGTACTACTGAAAAACTTTTTTTTTCTTTTCTACGAGATCAACACTGCGCATAACAATACAGGAAGTCAGCTTTTGTCAAGTTTGCAAAGGGTATGGCTTCACAGTATGTGGACATCGTCGACTGGTCCAGACAAAATGTACTTCTTCGGCACGAGAATTTTACACAGTTAGAAACAATACTGATGTATGAACAGCATCTCTTTGAAGACAATGTTTCTTAAACTAAAGATTCTATACAACAGAACCAATGCAACAGACTAAATAAAGAGCTACGACCCCTTTTAGCTTTAACTTGGGCACCAATGGGCGTAATGGGGAAACTCGCCGGATGACAACGATGCAGCAACAAGGATGATTGGCAAAATGTGGGGAACAGGGAGTTCCTTGAAGTCACGAGAACTGCAAACGCACCGAGTGTGGAGAGACTCAGACGGTTTAGGCGTGTCCAACCGATTAGTGTACGAGCCCCTCGCTCAGAGAATCAGAGCACCACAAAAAAGGGGAACTGTGGGGGTTTGGGTAAAAAAAAAAAAAAAAAAAAGCAGCAATGGCAGTGACTCATCAAAATGCAAAAAACCCAGTCGGCCTCATGGTGTTATCTGAGGTCGTTGGTAGCTTTGGGGACTTTTAAAACTTTGTAAATGTCATTGGAAAAGACGGTGGCGAAGTGGGGACGGGAGCTCTTGGACATGTGGGTGCAAAACGGAGTTTTACCAACATTTTGGGGATCCTCGACGTCCCAGATCTCTGGCATGCTGCACCCAGGCCTAGGCGAAGAGAGAGAGAGAGGGAGAGAGAGGGAAGAAACAAGATACAGAGAAGACAGAAAGAAGAAAACAAGGTTAGCATTTTAACGGAATAAAAACGTATTGTTTATGCTTTCTTTGTTATAATCTCTCGATAAAAACAAAAAAGAAAAGAAAATACACCCAAAACAATCTGAAATATTTATTTCGATTCATTCGGAGCTTCCCCTTAATCATTTGATTTTATTCACTTATTTATTCACATTCTTTAGAATTAGAATAGAAAAGTTTTATTTTTGATACTAAAATATATCATTATGTATTTTGGGTAAACATAAATAAATATGCAAGTATTATATAAAGATTTATAATAAACAATTGATAAAGAGTATATGAAAAATAAACTATGTTGTAAGAGAATTGGTCAGCAAAGTTAAATATTGGAAGAGTTTAAAAAAAGAAAAGAAAAATTTATGACGGAGAAAGTTCGTTAAATTATTAAAACTGTTTTATGGAGAAGGGGTGGGATTATAAAGTGTATACTTCTTCCGACTCCTTTTACGTACATGTGAAAATAATAAATAAAAAAAAAAAAGTGTTTTGGTGAGATGTATCTATGTTATCTATATTTTTATTTTCTGAATGACCTGATTTTCTGTTTTCTTTTACATGTTTGAAACAAATTTCAAAGAAAAGAAAAAAAAGAAAGAAACGTGGTCCTGGGGTAACAATGTGCCCCCTTTCGGTGAGGTACCTGGTTCGCCTTGTGCACCAGGAATCCTCCAGGACGAAGAAGTCCACTCCCAGCTTCATCAGGTTCCCCCGGACCGTTTCGCCAGTCATGCGGCTGTACATGGAGTAGACCAGCTTGGTTCTCTCCCTGCGTGGAACGCAATACAGTATAAATATGTAAATCAATAAAAAAAGTTGTATTAGGCAAGGCAAGGCAGATTTATTTGTAGAGCACATTTCAGCAACAGGGCAATTCAAAGTGCTTTATATAAAACATTAAAGAGCAGTTAAAAACAATAAAATAATTTAAAAAACAGGCAGGATAATATTTCTTTACCATCTCATCCACCACGGGCCCCGTAGGAACATGTGACTTTGTACTCTTGTTACCCATAACAAGAGTGGAAGTACTTCTCTTTACCTACAATATAGCCGTCGCTATGAGGCTTAGTTTAATCAAGGCAAACTTTGCAAAATCCTAAATGGTTCCAACTGTTTTCCTTTAGATTTTAATCATAAAATCTACAGTACAGGCCAAAAGTTTGGACACACCTTCTCATTCAAATGCTTTTCCTTTTATTTTCATGACATCAAAACTATGAATGAACACATATGGAATTATGTACTTAACAAAAAAGTGTGAAATAACTGAAAACATTTCTTATATTTTAGATTCTTCAAAGTAGCCACCCTTTGCTTTTTTATTAATAAAGGGAAATAATTCCACTAATTAACCCTGACAAAGCACACCTGTGAAGTGAAAACTATTTCAGGTGACTACCTCATGAAGCTCATTGAGAGAACACCAAGGGTTTGCAGAGTTATCAAAAAAAGCAAAGGGTGGCTACTTTGAAGAATCTAAAATATAAGACATGTTTTCAGTTATTTCACACTTTTTTGTTAAGTACATAATTCCATATGTGTTCATTCATAGTTTTGATGCCTTCAGTGAGAATCTACAATGTAAATAGTCATGAAAATAAAGAAACACATTGAATGAGAAGGTGTGTCCAAACTTTTGGCCTGTACTGTATGCCACACCCGCGTTGGAGAAATTCTCAGAAATAGGTCAGTTATCTGTTCAAAAATGCCACTAGATAAAAGACGAGAATAAAATTGACAGTGCAGTATAAGAAATTAATTATTTAAAGAAAGGCAGCGTCAAAAAGAAAGGTCTTCAGCCTTAATTTTAAAGAACTGAGAGTTGCAGCGGATCTGCAGTTTTCTGGGAGTTTGTTCCAGATATGTGGAGCATAAAAACTGACCCAGTTTGGACTCTGGGGACAGCAAGCAGACCTGTCCCAGACGACCTGAGAGGTCTGGGTGGGTCATAGTGTAGTTAGGAAGCAAAGGCTTGTCTCTCCTCTTTCATTAAATAAATCAACAGTTGCAATTTGTTATGAGCTATAAGCATAAGGTGGAACACAACTAGAGTCACATTTAATGCAGCAGTTAAGTTATGGGAATGAGGACTGAATCGACTACAAAGTTCTCCGTTTCATAATGCAGAACTTTGAACCTGCAAATATTTGGATGACATCCACTCTGCTGGTCCTACAAAATCAGCCATCCCAGGATTTTCACGTTGTTCAGACATTATTTTGAATGTTTTAGGCACGAATGTTAAATGTTTTGATGTTTGAATTTTAATCTTACTATCTTATTAAGTGAAGCATTGTAACAAGCTTGTGATCACTTTCTCCTGTAATTTGTTAACTGGATGTAAAGATAGTGTTGACATATCCTGCTGTATATGTTTTGCTTTAGCTAAGAAAAGATTGAGTGATACATGTAGGAAAGGGAGACAAGATTTACATAAAGAAAGATTGGTAACCAAAATCTAATTTTTTTCTCATGCTAATGACACATGTACATTTGTTTGTGTGGAAAGCCCGCTTTTAATATTATTATTATTATTATTATTATTATTATTATTATTATTATTATAAGAAACTGTAGGAAGGCATTTGGAAATGTCAACAGATGAGCGCATCAGCGCACACGGGGCAACAGGTGCACGTTAACACAGGCGCACACCTACATAATAAGCTTTTTTAAAATTAAAATGTTCAATGTCTTATCGCGCTGATGTGACCGAGCCCGACCCGAACCTGAACATCATTTCTAAATATCTGTCCAAACCCGGCCCGGCCCGTTGGGTACCGCTGGGTCCCTATGGGCTCGGTTCGGTTATCCATCCTCTAATCTACATAAGAGTTACATGACACCGTCATGACACATGGACCATAACTCTAACTCTAACCCTAACCATAACTTGCCATGACAAAAACCGAATGACATTAACTAAAAGTAGCGTTATGTCATAAATGTTTAGAACTTGTTTATAATGTATATGTCACGTTCATGACAGTGTCATGTCACTCTTATGTAGATACCTTCAAGTAAAGTGTAACCGAAAGATTTAAACACATTTCACATTAAAGTCAAAACTGCCCCGAGCCACATACGGATGCTTTGTTGAACAACTCAACAAAGCAGAGGAGCACTTTGTGCTGCTGGGAGCTCCACTGACCTCAGACCAGAGTCTTCGTAGTGGGGGTGGTTGACGATGGGCCGGCCTGTGGAAAGCTTCACGCTGGCCATGGTGGGCATGGCCCCAGCAAACACAGAATCTGCATCAATCACACACAAAACCAGAAACAAATGAGACTACAAAGAGATGATGGAACAGGAAAGTTGTAGATAAGAGTGGAAACAACTACACTTCCACTTCTTTTATTCTTATTCTTAAGTATCTAGGTATATAGAATGTACTTAGAAAAAAACCTTATACTATAGACCGAATCCCCTTGGTGTAACACTAAAACTAAAAATCACTTACAGGCATTATTAAAAGTATCAATGTTCACATTAAGAATTGACACCAAAACCGATACATTAATGTTCTTTTTATTTAACATGAACACAGTGTGCAGCGCTACAGACTCTACAGTCAGTGAGTTCTGAGTGACATTTCATTCAGATATCATGAGGTGACCGAGGGACCCCTTTGAAATGGCCATGCCAGTTTTTCCCCTCGCCAAAATGTAGCCTTACTTTGGAGCATTTTTTAACCCCCTTCCCGACAGGCTAGCATGACATAGTTGTTACTAGGGGTGGGGATCACCAGAGGCCTCAGACTACGACCATCATCACGATACAATTGCGATTTTAAACATATTGCAATATTCTGTGATATATTGCAATTTATTACCTTTTTTCCAACTTCAATCTTTTTCCAATTTGAAATTATGTCCCCAAAAGGCAACTTTGTCAACTTCTGTTTTTATCTAAAAAAGGTTCATTTCATCTCACTTTAATTGTATTGCTGCAAAATGGGACACACACACACATATAATAATAGATCGATACTCTGTGTCTGTGCATCGATACAGTATTGCCACGGAAAATATAGAATACTATGCTGGATTGATTTTTTCTCCCACCCCTAGTTGGTACCAATGGATTCCTTAGGGTCTTTTGGTTTCATACGATACAGACAGAGATCGATTCTGGATTTATTTTAAATCGATATTGGATCATTCAAATGAAAATCAATTTAAATTGGAAAATCTAAATTTCTTTTAACCCAGGTCTTTATTTTACTGTAGTCATGGAAGCAGGCGACTTCACTCACCAGGCTGGGTGTTTTCCTGGATCCAGTCCAGCAGCTCCTCCTGCGGCAGGTTGCTGAACTCTCCGATGATCCCCCACTGGGCCTGCAGGTTGGCCACTCCCTGTACGGCCATGATCGCCATGACTGCAAACACTGCAACTTGGGGTTTATATCTCTCCCCGATCCAGCCAAACAACTGACATAACCACCAGGGGGGGGGAGAGAGCGCATTATTGAAGGACAGAATGTGAGCTCAACAAACTGCACCATACACATCTAATTTAAGTGGAGAAGAAACTTAATAGTTTGACATTAAGAAAACAAAAATAAAACTTTTTTTTTTTTTAAATGTAGAGTACATTGTAATCTTTAATCATAGACAGACCTATTCTATAATAGGTCTCTAATACCAACCCAACTAATGCTAAATAATAACATGTATGTATGTATGTTGTTTCTGTATTTATTCTTCTTTTATTTTATATTATTGGTTTTAAGTATGCACCTTCAACCATGACAAATTCCTATTAAGTGCTACATCCCTAAATCTCTTTTCTGAGTCTGACCTGTTTGGAGCAGATGAGCGAGGCCATGATGCACATGTGGGGCGTCAGGAAGAGCTTGAGACGCATGATGAGGATGGCCAGGACAGCAAACGCCACCAGCTGCAGGCTGTGGTACACCAGCTGCAGAGGAACAAGTACACACACACACACACACACACACACACACACACACACACACACACACACACACACACACACACACACACACACACACACACACACACACACACACACACACACACACACACACACACACACACACACACACACACAGAAACACACACACAGAGAGATCAGAACTGACGAAAATGAAGTCGAGCGAGATAATCTAATCTCCTCAGCAGCCGAGGCAGTTAAACACAGACAAACACAAAACTCAGAGCAGGTCGTTTCAACTCAAACGCAACTGGATTCACATTTCTGGAGTATTAAAAACAGCTTTAGTTAGATTTCACATTGCTGCAATATCATATTACAAAGTACATTTTACATGAGTATTTATGCTGCCATAATACAGAATAATGGGTTTGTCTTTATCGCTATAGTAGTGTCTCTCTGTGTGCTTGTTGATGCGTTCTAGTGTGTGTCTATGTACTTTTACCTGTGTCTACTGTGTAGGATACTTGTGTTGTGTTTTTCTCATGCCATCAACCTGCCAGTTGTCATGATCTAGAATAGTGGTTGTGTCATTTTACTCGTCTATGCCCATGTCTTTCTTGTTTTATGTGTATTTTTTGTATGGTTGTAGCGTATTGTTTTAAGCCATCAACCTGCTAGGGACTGGGGCTAAAAAAACTGCCCTGGACTTTCTCCCAAATAGGCCCATCATCCAGCCATTCGCCCCTAGCCGTGCGTGACACTAGCCAGGATGTCCTGATACTATGCCACAGTACTGTAGCCTATCAGACAAGGTATTCACAGCAAGTAACATCTCAAAACCAATGATGATAATTGGGGTTGTGTTTATTAGCCATTTGCGGTTGGTACCATCTTTAACTAAACACTCTGTGTAGAGACAGGTGTTTAGGCTTTTGCTGAGGGTGGTAAGCAAATAATTGTTCCAGGCTGTGACTATCTGACTTGGGCCGTGTGAAATATTGTGATGTAGAGCATCCTGGGACATTCTGGCACTTCCCTGCATTGAATAACCCATTTAATATTTTGTCAATGTCATATTACACATTTGATTCATATTAAGGCTGTGAAATTATGAAATTGACTAGGCCCTATCAATTTTGTCTGTGCTTTCACAAACAACCACCAGGTCTTTGCCAGTTCCACAATAGTAAATGCAAATATGAAAGACAAGAAAAAACTGCACTTTGATGGAAGTCAGACAGAAAGGGCAAGCTAGGATTTTTGGTTAAACTTTTGGTTGCATTTGGTGAATTATTTAGCCCCCTTCGCACGTTTAGAGTGGTACCAATGCATGGCTGACGTTTTCCCGTTTAATTCAATACCATAATCTTCATTCTAGCCGCAAAAGTGAGCTCACTACAACCTCTTATATACAACGAAGTGAAATCGCGGTCAACCCGCGATTCATTTCTAACGCGTTTAATTAACCTAACAGAAATTATTAAATACGTTAAGTTTGACAGCACTAAATGGCACGATCATTTTCAGAATCATGATGCACACCCATGTAGATAGCTGACTGTAATTCGCTAAGATAGGGATAAAGGCAGCCTTATTATAAAGTGTCCTGCTCCTGACACTCAGTAGCTACCTCTTGCTGATGTGAAGTTAACCCTGCTGCCTGTCCCTCATCATGACCAGGCTGTGGATTGGTGATTGCCAGACTAGTAGGCCTACTCTTCTTCCTCAGTTTCTTTTACACGTAGCATATATGCGTATGCAGATAAAAATGTGCCTGTATGGCTAAATCTGGCACATTCACATGTTGGATTCTGTACTCATGTTGATTAATGTGCGTTGTCCCTTTTAAATAAAGAAATCTAAAAAATAAAAAAAAAAATGAGTTAAGAGACTGAAAGTTGATTCATGACATGCTCTTTTTTGGACAGCATAATACCAATGACCTTGCATGCTGATACATAGTTGTCCTTCCATTGACAGTGACTCGAGACTTGATATTAGCAAAATATTTGAATTTGACTTTCATCTCATCGCTGAAAAGAAGTAGAGAGGAGCTCAGTGTTTTAAGGGTAAACTCTGTTGCGGTAACAAGTTTAGGGTTGCCTACAACGCACACAGCAAAGCTTTCCCTACGTACCGCCACCACGGGTATCGCGTTAACCATTGTGGTTGAAAGTAGGGCTGCACGATATGAGGAAAACATGCGATAACGTTGTTGAATATCCCCATAACGATACTACTTGCGATAAATGATATACCGTAAAATAAAAGGGCGCCTGAGTAGCTCACCTGGTGGATTGCGGGCGCCCATGTGCAAAGGCTCAGTCCTCGAAGCAGAGACTCAGGGTCCGAGTCCGACCTGTGGCCATCTGCTGCATGTCTTCTCCCTCCCTCCCCCCTTTCCTGACAACAGCTGTCCCGTCTATTACAAGGCTAAAATGCCCAAAAATTCTCTTTGAAATATTATATAAAATATGTTGCAGCCTTTCGCGATACGTACATTGCGCTAGTTGATATTGCGATGACGATAGAAAAAAACAATATATTGTGCAGCCCTAGTTGAAAGTGGTACTTCTTTTTCACTGGCTGAGTTGGTCTCTCCCTGCCTGAACTTTATTCCTCAGTGGTGTCTGAGTCGTAGTAATAGATAATAGGGTGGACATTTGTATGGAATTCAAACTACCAGTTGAACACAGGAAAAATTAAGTATGCAATATGTAATGATCGGTTTAAATTCCTAAAATGAAGCCACTGCTTGCCCTGTTGCTAGGCTACTGCTATTCTCTTTAATGACACAAAATGGAGAAAATTTGCACTTAATAGATACTCATGACATCAAACTAATGGAGATGTAATGTGAGGAAGCATTTTGGATTCGGCATCATTGATGGAAGAATTGTGTATCAAGGTAAGGCTGCATGCTGATGAAAAGGCAACTGCCTCGCAGGAATATTAGCTTGTCACTCAATTAATTCCGGCGCAAAACGAACCTATGGGTTAAAGTTAAAGGTTAAAGTATAGTGTCTAAGATGAATATACTTTTAGTCGCATTGCACTGTGAAAATTTTTACATTTTTATGTTTGTTTGTATTCACCTTTTACCTGTTTTTGGGCATTTGCTCTTTAATGACTGATTGAGTGTAACACCTTGGTTGAGATGGGTGTATCTTAAGATTGTCGCCGCCCCTCCTGTTTACAATCACACCTGTTGATGATTCTTATTAAGGGCTTCATTGCCCATTCTCTCCAAGGACTCTGATGAAGATGTAACCTTACATCGAAACGTTAGTCACTGTTATGCACCTTAACAAATAAAACCATCAAGTAAGAAGACATCTGTGTCGCACCGGCAATTTTTTGCTATTTTATACTGTTGTGTCCTGCCTTGGTTGCACCGGATTGTTGTGGTCTGCAGAAGCGCAGAGAACTTCCCCTTTTTTCCTTAATAACAGATGCGTACCCACTCGATCGCTCTCTGGGACATGTTTTCATGCTAATCGAATGGGTTTGTAGCTTGAAACAAGCTAGCGTGGACCGCAGTTTATTAAACAGATAGATTATAAAAGACAGTATACAGACGGCCGCTGTCTTGGAAGCTATGGTCTTTCTAAACTATCTTTTTAATAAACTGTCTATACACTTACAATGTTCTCAACGCTTCGGTTAACATTTAGGGACCCTCATTAGGCTACCGTTGACGTGTGGTGATATTTTGAGCCTTTTTAGTGGTATAAATAGCGATTTGTTTTTACTTTCCCTGTGCCCCGAATACTAGCGTTGTAAGCTAATCAGCGGTCCACGCTAGCTTGTTTCAAGCTACGAACACATTTGATTAGCATGAAAACATGTCCCAGAGAGCGATTGAGTGGGTACGCATCTGTTATTAACCCATAGGTCCATTTTGCGCCGGAATGGTCCTATAAGGCAGTGGAGGAACTACGAATTAACGAAAGCGTAGGTTGGTGAATTGCGTTCCAATTCATTTGTATGAATATTGTGCTCTAAATTTCTTAAAAAGTGACAGCCAGTTGCAGCCCTGCTGTCAGTGAAGCTATGATCTCTTCAGAGGCAGCTCTCCTCCAATTAAAACTGACCTCAAGAAAAGCTTAATTTGCTGGATGGACTGTATAATGACATTTGCATGATGCTTTGATCGTGAGAACACCCTCGGGGCTCTGCACGGTTAGTCATTGATCCATACAGAAACGTTAAAGCAATTATCTGGGACACTCTGGAAATTTCCAAACACTGTGGCTGGTGGATGAACATCTGAACATTTCCCTGCCCTGGGAGGGATATTACAGAAAAATGACATGCAGCCGCTGAGAGAGAGCCGACAATAGGCAGCACGGGGAGACTTCTGAGTAGAAGGGAAGCTGCCTTTCATTTCTTAGTAATGAGAAAAGGGATGAAAACCACTTAGGGACATAGTCACTGAGCAGATGTTACTGCGCTGGAGGAATATAATCAAATAAAACGGATTTAGAAAAATGGAACAACGCTGCAAAAAAAAGAGCCAATGAGTTCACATTGAGGTTTTATCAAGATAACGCTTGTGCATATGCTTAATATTAATAAAGGATGTGGAAAAGTATTTTGTCTCACCTCTCCTTTTGCAGCTATTTCAGACCTGCAACACAGAACAGACAGAAATACATGAACTCAGATGCCCACTTGGGACAAAATATCTGTATTAAAAGCTTATATAAAACACATTTAAAAAAATTATTGCTATTTCCCCTATTAAAATCTGTTAGTAATTGATAGAGTCAACTGTAAATATAGTTAAAATGAGCAACATGGCCAGGGAGAGGGCCTCAGGACGCTCACCCTGCAGCTTCATCAACATCATCAGGCTTGACAGACGCCTTCCCTCCGTCCCTCAGGAACCGGACTATATCCTGGACCGTCTGAAAAGGACAAATGGTTAGAATGAAATGCAAAAGGAGATTCCTTCAAATGTCATGTTTTCACACACAAAAAAAAAAAAAAAAAGAGTTCACCGTAGGAGAAGATCTTCCTAAGCTTGCTCATGTACTGCATACCATGCTTCGTCAAATCGACTTAAGTATTCTTGGCTTAGCGTGGGCAAGGCGTAATGAGATTAGACTACATAAAGAGCAGCTCCTTAAATATCTTTTTTCTCTGAGGTCCTTAAATATCTTTTTTCTCTGAGGTCCCCCCCCCCCCACCACAAAAAAATGTTTCATGCTTCAGGAATCCAGAATAAATCTCGCTGTTCTTCCTTTCTCAAAGCTTAACTATACACATGTAAATGTCAACTACGCTTCCCATGCAGAGCAAATAAGACCACTGCAATTTCCTGAAAGCGAAAGAGTATATAACCTGAATATATAAAAAGCAGCAAGCAGTTTTCCTCAGGGGTAATTAAGTAATCAGAGCAGATCAACTCCCAGTTTTGTCTTCCTGCCAGCAGCTCACTGCATGTTTGTCTGCCTGCTGTACTGGTCTGAAAGGCGTGGGAGGCTTCATACAGCAGGCCTGACACTTTTTCACATCTGTACAGTTTCTCTAACTACAGCCTAGTTTCGATGAACTAAGACTCCTCATTTCCCAAGGATGGTGCAAACGAAGACAGGTGTTATAGGATTCTTATGTTAGGTTATGTGCTGAATTTTACTACAAGATGCAGGGCTGCAACTAATGCTTATTTTCATTGTCGTATCTGTTGATAGTTTTTTTTTTTTTCAATTTCTCCGATTAGTTGTTTGGTCTACAAAGCCCGAGACACACCAAGCCGATAATCGGCCGTCGGACAGTCTGGCGAGGTCAGTGACTCGAGTCGGTTCGGTGTGTTCTGTTCCGTCGTCCGTTGGAGGGGCCGTCGGCCTTCATTTTGGCCGATTTGACATGTAGAAACGAAAGGCGGGCAGTCCAGACTCAGTGACCAATCTGATTGGTGGAGCGCTAACCCGGAAATGACGAGCGGGATGAGCGCGGCGAACAGCCTCTTAATATCTGACGAAAATCTTTTAAACGGACCTTTGTCGATCTGAAATCAAGACAGATTCAGCAACTGCATGGCCTATTTCTCGCTTAAAATGTTTTCAGAAACACGTTTCGATGAACTATCCTCGTAAAATAGGAGATCGTATTCTGAATGAGCCGCCATTAATGCCAGGTTGGCATTTTTTTTATTCTGATGTATGTGGGCATTACTGACGTGTTATTGAATCAGGGGTTTCTGTGATTCGAGCCCTTTTAGGACTGTTTTTGCAGCTCGTGATGACGTTACAGTGTATTGTTGTCGTGAGATGTGGTTCTGGAAAAAGCTAGGAAGAAGACCTTAGTTTATCTACCCTAATGAATCTACTGATTGGGATTTAACCAAAGAAAGATCTACACTATCTTCAGGATCCTCTTTTTGTTTTGCAGCCAGACTTTGTGTAGTTAACCATTTTTTTTTTTTTAAGGGGGGAGGGAGGCGGGATCAAATCAAAGTGTTTGTCTGAATAGCTCCACGAAAACCTACCCTCCAAGCGATGACAGCAACCACCAGCATGTTGATGGGCAGCAGCAACGTTCTGAGGTAACGTAAAGGGGTCTGAGGGGGAGAGAGACAGAGGCACAGTCAGGTACGACATCTAATATTGTTCACTGTACTCTAACCAGCTGTATGCACGGTCACGACATGCAAACACAAACGTGAAACGTTGTGTTGCTTGGTTGTGTTTTGATGCTTGCGTGGCTTCTTATAATGAATGGGGATACTGTTGATGTGTAACTGTTAATGTCTTGCTGCTTCCTGTAGCTCTGCGTGGCTTTAAATTGTTTTTAATTGTTTTCTAACTGCTCTTTAATGTTTAATGTAAAGCACTTTGAATTGCCCTGTTGCTGAAATGTGCTATACAAATAAAGCTGCCTTGCCTTGCTTGCTGAGAAAGCTTATTTGTTGCTATAGCTGCCTGTGTGGTGTCTTGTTGACTTCTGTCTGTATAGTTTAACATATACTAATGTCTTGCTGTTTCCTGTTGTTCTGGTCTAAAATCATCTGGCCAAAGGACTACAGTTGAAAATTAGCCGGCCGGCTAACACTGGCACATTTACAGAAATGTTGATTAATGTGTGTTGTCCTTTATAAAATAAAGAAAGAAATCAGGCGGCTGTGTAGCACAGAATCAACTCAAAATAAGCTGCCAGGTTCTGCTGTTAGGTTTCTATTCCCCCATTAAATTCAGAGCACCGATCTGCCTCCCTCCTGCTGTGAGAAAATACCAGCCACTTTGATACAAAACGGCAGGCTTTTTTCTTTTCTTTTTTTCTTCTGATTAAAAGAAATGGGTTTCAAACCAAACCACCCGAGACTTGTATTTTTATCAAGTGAAAGCTTCAAGCATGAAAAATAGGAACTCTGATCGAGGGCCAGATTTTGGTATAAACAGACCTTACCTCCAACTCCATGAAGTCAAATTCTGCAGCACACGTGTACATCAGAGTGTGGAAGTCCTTGTAGCTCGTGAACTTAGACTTGATCAGTGCACTGATGTGAGCCTGGAAAAGACAAAAAATAAAAATAAAAATGATCTATTTCCTGACTTTTAAATGCTTGTTAATTGTTCAGTGTGACCTTTTCTGATGGTGGTATTTAACAATATTTAACATTTAACAGTTAAATAGGGCGTTAGCTTCACAAAGCAATCTAAACATTGGCAGCTAAGTTTTCACTTGAGGGTTGTGTTAGATAAATTATGATTTGCATTCCACTGTCTTCATTAATATTAAAACTGTTTGCATAAGACTATCATATTATACTGGTTGCTCTCCCACAAGACAACATGGAGCCATTGGCTATCTTGTCTGGGGCCTGAGGACAGAACATGTGTCTCTCTAACCAGATAAAAGAGACGTCATTGACTCTGACCAGATAGAGGAGACGGCATCTAAACTGACCAGATAACAACTAACAACATCGACTTTGTATTATGATTACATTTCGGTCATAAATATGCCGATGTAGGGGGCTTCCCGTTACTCACTTTCTGTACTTATGCTGCGAGTGCTGTAAACTGACTCTACTTGCAAGTAAAAACTAACATTATTACATCTTCAGTGGTTTCTGTCTATTCTTGAAAATGTAATTATTATAACAGGTTGACTACACAATATGACTTGAATATAATTTCTTTAATAACAAATGCAGTGTGTAGTGTGCATTGCTAAACATTTAGTAGTTAGATTCAAAGTGTTGGGGGCCCCCTTTTTTTTTTTTTTTTTTTTTTTTGATTATTTACATTGTAGATTCTCACTGAAGGCATCAAAACTATGAAGAACACATATGGAATTGTACTTAACAAAAAAGTGTGAAATAACTGAAAACATGTCTTATATTTTAGATTCTTCAAAGTAGCCACCCTTTGCATTTTTATTAATAAGGGAAAAAAATCCACTAATTAACCCTGACAAAGCACACCTGTGAAGTGAAAACCATTTCAGGTGACTACCTCATGAAGCTCATTGAGAGAACACCAAGGGTTTGCAAAGTTATCAAAAAAAGCAAAGGGTGGCTACTTTGAGGAATCTAAAATATAAGACATGTTTTCAGTTATTTCACACTTTTTTGTTAAGTACATAATTCCATATGTGTTCATTCATAGTTTTGATGCCTTCAGTGAGAATCTACAATGTAAATAGTCATGAAAATAAAGAAACACATTGAATGAGAAGGTGTGTCCAAACTTTTGGCCTGTACTGTATATGAACCGATCCACATTTAAAAACATATCTGTGCAACTATTAAACTTTTCGATATGTGGACACTGTGGAAAACATTATTTTTCTACGTTCCTTTCTCTTTCTAGGAACCCTTCATAGTCATTACTCTGATTTTAAGTCAAACATATTATTCAGGAATATAATCTACTTCAAACTGAAAATTAGCAGTTTTTCCAGATATATGTAGTAACGTTTCTGTAGCTTACATCATCCGAGGCACAGAGGACTGTAGACAGCATGAATTTGAGCAGAATGGTGGAGCCAACCCAAGCCAAACCCTGCATGAGCTGAGGAGGGAGAAGAGATGCACATTGTCAGGCTGACATGTGCACATGTACACACACACACACACACACACACACACACACACACACACACACACACACACACACACACACACACACACACACACACACACACACACACACACACACACACACACACACACACACACACACACTTCAAGGCGCTGTGGAGTTGGGAGTAAGCCATGTAGGCCATTGTTGACTGGACACAGTGGCCAGAAAATCCAGCCAGTTCCAATCTTTTACCTCTTTTAACAACGAACTGACCCAAAACTAAGACTGCATAATCGACAACATGCTTATTTTCTGTGCCAAAAATGACGTGTATCCCCTCTAAACACAAGAAGGAGAAGTCATTTCTACATACCCAGATGACGATGCCAGGTTTAAAGACTTGAGCAAATCGATCCCTTAATGCAATGATTGCCTGGAGAGAGAAAGAAAATACCAAAACAGAATTCAAAACCACAAAAGAAATCATCCATAGTTACCTAAAATGATAAAATACAAACCTATTATCTCAACAATGGTTTTGTATTTTCATTTCCACTTTCCTCTGCAATACCATTTACTCAAACAAATGTGTTTGTTATTTAAGACCAGCTGGATACATTAATCAAATTGAAGTTATCTAGACTGACGCGATAAATCTCGGAACGTTAATGGCTGTACATCGGATTTTAAAAGGTCCAACTCACCCAGATGGAGACTAGCGAGGAGGCGTAGAAGGACGTGAGCAGCATGGAGTTTCCAAACATCAGGACGAAGCAGACGCCGAGAGTGATCTGCAGGATGAGAACAGGTAGGAGAGGAACGGTCACCTGCTTGATGTGCACGATCTGTCGCTGTGATTAGACAGAACGCCAAACATGCGAGTCTGGCTGGATGACACAGTACAGTGTGGTGCCATCCCAACTTCTGAAGTTCCCATCTTCCTGAAGGTGTATTTGTTTTTTTATTCTTTAATGATCCCCAGTGGGGAATTTGTTTTTTTTTTTAAATCATGGTGGAGGCATTAAGTTTAGCAGAACCTTAAAAGCTTTAGTGTGAAACTTTTTGATATTAATGAACATCTGTTACATTCAAGCCATTGCCAAATGAGATGCTACAAAGCTAATTAAGACTCACACAACTCGGTCTGTATTTCTCAGTATGGCTGTGTTCAGAAACTGGTGGCGTCCGGCGACTTTCCCGCGCAGAAACTCGAGCGAAGATAATGACCTCTTCTGAAGAGTCGGTCATGTTTTTTTAATCCTCCGTGTCCTCCTTGGCTAATAGCAACTGCGTGGCTGAGGGGTGGGTGGTGGTGCGCGATCACGGAAGGCTTGTGTCATGTGGACGCGCCGACAGTTTTGTTGTCATCGCTTAGAATTCCTCATGGGGGAGACCAAAACTACGCTCTATAGCGGGCAGCCAAATATCTCTGCGCAGACAAAATGTTTCACTTTCTCTGTGGCCACGGCAGGGTGAGCAGGGTGTCTTATCACACAGCTGCTACGTCTCCCATCATCTATGGAGGCGCAAAGTTGAAAAACTCCTCTCCCTGGAAAGGTTATGAGGTTACGCATGTTGCAATGCTAATGCTTGCTCTTGAGGGAATTACTGTAATTGTTGGGGTTTTGGAATTTATAGAGTGTGGTCTAGACCTACTCTATCTGTAAAGTGTCTCGAGATAACTCTTGTTATGATTTGATAATATAAATAAAATTGAATTGAATGTTGGACACTGACCTGAATGACACCTGGGTACCATTGGCTCAACTTACGTAGCATGAGTTTATAAGATGGAAATTCCACCACACCAGTGGCCTCAATAAAACGCTCCATGTTCACAACAACATATCTGCCTCTCATGGTCTGGGATACATTGTCTTAAGTGTAAAACACTCCAGAGATTTAAACCAATGCAGTAAACTTTGAATACACAGCCACTGGGAAAATGTAATCCTTATTTAATAAACACTTGATGCTTAATCCCATGCAGAGTGACACAAACGCAAACTCGTTGCATTATGTAGACAGGCACTTACAACCCAGGGGCAGGGGGTACTTCACCAGTTGCAGCTGCCATTTAAAAAACTTCAATATTAAATATTTTCAAATAATTCCAGCTTCTAAAATGTATTTATTTTTTTTGTATCATTGTAAATCGAATATTTGGGGCGTTTGGATCAATTTCAAAAGGGTCACCTTGGAATCTGAGAAACTGTGATTGCGCAATTTATACTAGTTTTGACATTTTAAAGCCTACCCAAACAGTTAATCATGAAATAATACCCAAACACAGTTTTTACAGTTGCTTATAGCATACTGTATCTGTACCTTGACTTGTATTTTGTTCTGTACCCGTTTCTGTGTCGTATTGTTTGCACCGTATGCGTTATTCTTTTTGCCTTGTACCAGGCAAGCACAATTTCGTTCCTCTCTGTACTGCACTGTTTATAGAAGGATGTCAATAAAGTCTTTCTTATCTTAACAACTGACAGATCAGTTGATGATCAAAAGTGACACTGCTCATTAAGACTCATTAACAGCGCTGTAGCTCATAGAGGACACATGCATATCTTTGTGTCTGGATATCTTTCTTACACATGCATGCACGTACGTACACACGCACACACAAAGCCAAAGTTATTGCAGCCAAGCTTGCTAAATTATGCAAAGGCATATGCCTTCCTCTGACACAAATCTCCACCATCTTACCACAAAGGGCCCTCTCCCTATCTGTGGAGCACACCGGGTCCTGGCTAACAGCCTGGCATGCTGAGGGGGATTAGGGGGAAAGAATGTGGAAGAGAGGGACCAAATGGAAACACGGAAACACACACACACACACACACACACACACACACACACACACACACACACACACACACACACACACACACACACACACACACACACACACACACACACACACACACACACACACACACACACACACACACACAAAAAAAAAACACACACACACACACACACACACACAAAAACATCTTTACACATCAACACAGATATTCTTTTGTCCTTGGCAGGGTGAAGCGAGTTGCCCACATATCCTCCCTCTTCCATGCTAAAAAGGCAGTCGTGCACGTGCAGTGGCAGCGTTAATGCTAAAGAAAAGTCGGCCCTGTCTCGGCTGGCGTGTCGTCCTCTCGGCTCATGAAATTCTTCCGGCCGAGGAGCTGAGCGAGATAAGGCGAGCCGGGGCAGAGCACATTACAGCTCAGAGGATAGCAGCTGGAAAGCCTTTCACTTGTGTTGGGCACAACACATAATCCTCACACACACACAGTGAAAGCTAATGCACATTTGTGATATACCAAACTACTGAGCAAATCGAAATGAACCACCGAAAACCTCTACTCAGGATAACTTCTCGTTTCTTTTGAGATCCTTTCTCTCTTCATTCTGTGCCTTTGTGTCTCACCTGCACAATTTGATAATTTGCATCTTTCCTTTCCACATGTTTGAATTCTTCTTTAATTATATTGTTGTATCTGTCTTAGCAGTTTAGTTGCTTTTGCATAATTATTTTCACGGTTGAATCAATCCAATCTACAGAGGTGCCACCGCTTGATGCACCAGTAACAAATAAATATATAAAGTGAGAACAGAAACACTCTTAGGGCTTTATCTTGCAACCCGGCCGCAGCGCAAAGCCCGACGCAAGTGTCTTTGCTAGTTTAAGACCGACGCAGTTGTCAATTTCCCGTTCAGTGCCCGCGTCGTTTACGTAAATAGCAAATGTACCTGCGCCCATCTGTGCGCCCATGGGCGTGCTGGTCTTACAGGGAGGAGTGTTCAGGTGCTTGCTTATTGGCGGATTGCTATCTTGAGGCAGCGGGAAGGGATTTCATTCTTAATTTAACAGCGAATTCGTAAAATGTGCCTAGGCTCATGCACAGCGCACACACTATGCTTGTCTCACACACACACACACAATAAATGCACATACAAATAAAAATATTACAGTGCAAATCCGCCATCATAATAGCAATGCGCCAAGGTCCAAACGCGCCTGCCTTTTAAAGGGAATGAGAGATGACACTCTGATTGATTTAATGCATGTTACGCCCAAAACACACCTATGACTTAAGACACTAAGTACAACCCTTTAGAACCATGCGCCCGGCGCACGGACCCTTTTCTTCGCCGTCAAACTAGCATGAGTGGATTTGGACACGCCCTAAACGCACGTGCGCTTAGATCGTTAAAATAGGGCCCTTAAAGCTATAGTGCGTAGTTTCTAATGCTCCCCCTTGAGAAGTAATGACAACACCACCGTTGTTGCATCCACATGACACAAGCCTTCCTTAAATCGCCCACCCCTCCTCCACGCAGTTGCTAGAAGCCACTAAAAACACAGATGATTAAAAAAAACATGGACTCTTTAGAAGAGTTAATTATCATCACTCGAGTTTCTGCTCGTGAAAGTCGCCCGACAACAACAATTTCTGAACACAGCCATACTGAGAACTACAGAGAGAGTTGTGATAAGTCTTAATTAGCTTTGTAGCAACTCATTTGGCAATGGCTTGAATGTAACGGACGTTCGTTAATATAAAAAAAAGTTACGCACTAAAGCTTTAACACTCTGATGGATGGATGGACTGATGTGGGATTTTGGAAAGGTCATCTACCATACCATATGAGTGACCAGGATGGATTGCATCTTGGCGGCGCCGAGGTAACCCAGGATGTAAGAGGCAAACAGAGAAGCCACCTAGAAAGGAAACAAAATCGACAACCATAACAATATACTCCAGGAAACATAATTCGCCCCCCGCCCCCCCTTATTTCCTGTTATCGCTCCACTATTGCTATCTAAGACATAAATTTACCCCCCAGAAAAAAACATTTAAAAAGTCATAACAGAACAACTTCATTATTTAAATTTGCATTTCAATTATGCATTACATAACTCAAAGTAAAAAAAAAAAATGTCCACATCATCATATTTTCCTCATTATGTCTCTTAAATGATTAATTACATTTTTTTTAAACGGTAGTGCAAAATAAGTTTTAAAAAGGCCTAGTTTAAACTTTTTGTTATTCCATTTACTTTATTTGCTTATTTATTTGCTTTAGCGGTGTCTACCACACAAAACAGAATACGAAAATATAATTATTAATTAGAAAATGTTAAGATGTTTATATTTTACTTTGAGTTTTTAAATACACAATTTAAATGCAAATATGAATAATCAAGTTGTAACAGCTAGGATTCTGTAAGTGGTAAATTCCAGGTCCCATAGCTATGTACAGGTCGCATGCCTGTAATTGGATCAAGGTATCACAATATTATAGAGATTAATACCAGCAAATTCGTAGTAATGTCACTAACTTTGTCATTCTAAAAACTTTAAAAACCAGCAGAGTGTACTTTGTATATCTATTCACACTCCATCTACACTGAGGAGTGAGCAGTGTGGGCGGACATACAGTATTTGTTACGCACACAGTGGATGAGGCAGACAGGCTCAATTAGCCGCTGAAAAGAACAAAACAAAGCAATAATAGCTGTTAAATAACTCGTCTCGTGTACATAAAGCTGCGGTGCCCTGAGGGGGCCGCCGACAGCGTGGGCTTAACTGCTGCCGAGCACAGAGGCTCGCAGCGGTGACCCGGTCGTTCTGGAGTCGTGCTTCAAACTCCGGCTACTCCGTCTGCCAGCCTACACTCTTTAACCCACCACTTCTTTCTTTAACTTGCGTGTGTGCATCTCTTTTTCACAGTCTCAACTTTTTCCACTCAAATATGCTAATGATTTTAAAACGCATATGTTCCTACGGTTTGTAATGAGAGGTTTAGGAAACGAGGATGTAAATGGTGCATTCTTGTAATTTCATCAGCTCTGTCCCTTTTCTTTCCTGCCTATTTCGTATCTCTCCCACCCTGGCTAACTTCTGCAATCTATGCACCTTCCTTACCAGAGTGCTCGGTTCTCTCCAAGTCTCTATTTTCTCCCTAATCTCTCTGCCCCTTCTGCTTTCTTCCCACATTATCTCTCTCTCTCTCAATGTGTCTCTCTCTCTCTCTCTCTCGCTCTCTCTCAATGTCTCTCTTGCTCTCTGTTTACCTGAGTGAGCAGCACAAACTGGGCGAACTGCCAAGGCAGCATAAAGCACAAATTGGAGATGCCCAGGGCGACCATGGCCGTCCTGCTCGGGCTCCGTGTCCTGGGGAGCGAAGAGAGACAGAGGAGGAGAGAGAGGGGGAAAAAACGGAGATAAGAGAAGATGCATTAAGACGGCTGAGAAAATGCACACAAGAACACACATTCAATTTCCCTCCCTACAAAGCCCCGGTTATGCACCGAGCCAGCCTCAGAAATACGACACAGAGCTCATTCTCCTTTTTAAAGCTGGTGGTGGACGGAGTCACAGATTACTGGCTGCACTCACCTAACACAAGGCGGCGTCCGCTAGTTGATGTGCAATGAGAAAGATTGCTAGTGACAAGTACATTTGCTCAGCACGCTGCCTGCTTCGGTGCACGATTTAGCAGACAACAGAAGCAAGCTGAGCTTCACCCCCAGCGATCACAACACACAGGGACAATTGTAGCATGTCTTACTTTAATGGGACATGGAAACAGCTGTTTGGTCATGTTTTACGCATCTAACAGGGTGTTAAAATGAAAAAGAACACCAGATGCTTGCCCATGTTTTATTGTTTTTCCAAAGATTTCAGGCACCAATATACAATAAGATCTGGGGAGTGAATACCAAAGTAGTGCCCTGTACAGTGATCCACCGTGCTCCATTAAAAGTTAGAAAGCTGCATGTTTTATGAGATGATCAGATTTGGGTGTGTGTGATGGCACTGGCAGTTTGTCCCTAAGTTTGAGGAAGACTTAGGTACACGTATTTGGCAGAGGGTTTAGGGGTCCTCCCTCAAGAAAAGGGTACATTTTTCAATAAAGCATTATACATTACAACGTACAAACAAGCAGCACAGAAGATCATTGGCTGCACTCTCCCCTCCCCTATGGACGTGTACTCCTCCCGCTGCCTCAGCAGGGCAGAAAACCTCACCAAGGACAGCCCCCACCCTGGCTCTGATCGGTTTGACCTGCTGCCCTCAGGGAGGCGCTACAGGTGCATCAGAACGAGGACTAACAGAGTCAAGAACAGTTTTATTCCCAAAAGCCATAACCACTTTGAACTCGCACATGCACTGACTTCACAGTCTTACCGCCCAACCCCCGGACTTTCTTCTACATACTGTGCAATATTTAATATTTAATACTTTTGATAATATTGAAAATTCTGTGCAATTTCATTACTGTGCAATATCATTACTTCACACTGCATATCACACTGTATATAAAACCATATCTATCTTTATATTTTTTTATATATGTATATAGCATTTCAGAACTATGCACCTCATCCCCCCCCTCCAACTAAGCCTTGGCAATGCATACTTCAGGTGCGCTCACTGCTGAATTAAAAAAATAAATAAACACTAAATTACACAGGTAAGACTCCAGACAAGTTGAGATTTTGTATTAAACTTAAAGAAATATTTTTGTATGTTGTAATATGGATAATTTGCTAACAGGGTAAAAAGAAAAAAAGAAAAGAAGACTTGTAGCAGGATAATCTGGACCACTGTGATTTGGAGGCAGAGATGCTGGCGGTGAGTTTACCGTAGGATGTAGGTGAGAAGAAGCATCTGCAGGACTAAGAAGGGGTAGGCAAAGCTCTCCCTCAGAGGCGGAGTCCACATCACACGAGTGCTCTGAGAACATCCATGAAGATGCACACAGACAAAAAACAACAAAAACATGCACAATAAAAAGCAAATCAAAAAAAAAAATCACAGCTGTGCCATTTAGGTATATATAAGTATCGGACTTCTGTGTCAAAGGACTCTGATCGGGGGACAAAAAACTTGATCGGGACTTCCCTAGTTTTTTTGTTCCCAGGCTGCCACCCATTATTGAAACCTTTTTCTATTGCTTGATAAAATCCCCTATTTATACAGACTTTACACTAAAATGTCACATGTTTGTCACCTCAAAAAACTCAGCTACATTACCAACCCACTGCTTCCTCAAATTAACAAAAAGGGAAAACCACAGATGCTCCTAAAATCTACCACTGCACTCAGGGGAAGGAAAAAGACTGGAATGAAGAGAGCACGGTGTTTGAAAGGACTGAGAAACACCTGTGAGTGTGTGTGTGTGTGTGTGTGTGTGTGTGTGTGTGTGTGTGTGTGTGTGTGTGTGTGTGTGTGTGTGTGTGTGTCTGAAATGTCGGCATATTGATTGGGAAAAATAGAGACATGCTATTTGTTCTGAAGGAAATTGGAGAGAAGAAGGTGGGAGGAGGGACTCCGCTTTAAGTGCCAGCTGAAAACCAACGCTAAGCTCCTTTGAGGGACAAAATGAGCCCCTCTACTTTTCAGTAACGTACAACCAGAGAGACTTCTTGCACACAATTATAGTACGAAGCAACAAGCGTTTAGCTCTCCTGACTCACTGACACAGACAGTAAGGGTAGTGCACTTACCTCGCCGTGATTGAAGAAAAAACACATGGTGGTAACAATGCCGCCCAGTCGACTGCCACTAGACGGGGAAAAATGGAAAGCGAGGACAGAAGATAAGGGAGGCAGAGAGCAAACGACAGATTCAGAAAGGAGCATCCTCCATCTCATGTTTCCAATACATATTTGACAGGACAAACCGCTGTACTCTGTTAACTGGATTGTGTCTAGGTCTGACAGCTGACTGCTGAGCAAAGACATGGCCCATAAAAATCCATCACCTCGTCTCCGATGCCCACCTGAGCGTGACAGCAGCGAGAGCGGAGTTACCTGAGGTAGGCGCCGTAAATGAAGAACAGGCTCATCATCGCGCCGTTCAGCAGGAACACAAAGGCCACGTAGAAGTACGCCGGGTCGCCCATCCCTAATGTGCAACACACACACACACAATGGAAACAAGCACTGAGGAGACTTAAGACAATGCTACAACTATTGATTAATTGATTGGTTGATGAAATAAAGAAGTACTTGACAATGATTTTAATGATCGTCATTTATCAACCCCAAAACTGCCAAACATTGACTGGTTCCAGCTCCTCTCTCTCTCTCTCTCTCTCTCTCTCTCTCTCTCTCTCTCTCTCTCTCTCTCTCTCTCTCTCTCTCACCAACCAAAACTTCCCAAGAATGAGGGTTTTGTTTTAGTGTCACTAAATTCTGATAATATAAAGACTATACAAAGACACACAAAAAACTGTTCTAACCAATTCAAATGAGAGGAAAAGCTACGTCTATGTTCTTAAAACTTCCCTTAACACACCTGTGTCTTTATTCAATTTCTGTTACAGTCTGAAGGTGGCATGCACCAGTCTCCTCTAAACTGTAAGTTAGGTCAGTGTGCAAAAATAGCCCATGAAACAGGTAGTGTCTCTGCAGGGCTCTTGGCCAGGATGACAAATTCATGGTGCCTTGCTCTTCCTATGAGGATGCCACAAACCCCAACCAATCACCTGCTGCAGGCTCTCTGTGGCCTGTTTTTTTATCTTCATTGTGTTTTAGAGGCATATGTTGCGGCTAATTTTGTGATATATATATATATATATATATTTTTTTTTTAAATGAGGTACATTTTTTACTCAGCTCTGGGGAATTCTGTAGGCATGTATTTTGTTTGACATCCAAGTCATATGAAGAGCGTATCGGAGTGTTATTTTGTACAACAGTACAATTGACAAATCCATTTCATGCGGTTGTATAAAGATACAGTATAATCCGTGCAACTTTTCTTTTATGGTTACTTTTGAACTTTGGTCTTCCACCACTGACGTGACTTAACTTGTCTGCGTGCTCCATCCAGTTAGGGCAGAAACCTCTGCTGTGTGTTACGCCCTGTCAGGCAATCACATTGGCAGTCTCCGGGCCGACAGAGAGAGTTAGCAATGACATCGACTGCAGTTCACATGACATTAGACATTTTAAAGTTGCGAAACAAAAACGGTCAAACCGCGGAAGATGGCCTTGTGGTTAAAACACATATCGGGCCCTATTTTAACGATCTGAAACGCAAGTGTGAAACGCCAAACGCAAGTAGCTTTGTGGGCGGATCTCGGCCGCTGTTGCTATGATACCGGCGGGATAAATGACTCTTGCGCCCGACGCAAATCTTAAATGGGTTGGTCTGAAGTAGCTAGGTGTGGTTTGGGCGTAACGTGAAAATAACCAATCAGAGCGTCATCTCACATTCCCTTTAAGAGCAGGCGCGCTTGTTCCATGGCAGATTGCTATTATGACGGCGGATTTGCCCGGCGCACGCCAGCGGGAGCTGTCCGGGATGCGGCAAAATAACAAATGCCCGTCTTGGCTGGGTGGCGATGTTGCTGCGGCCTCTCGGGCGCATCTCCTCAAGTCTGGAGAGGATTGCTGCAGCCATGGAGCGTGGGCCTCCAAACGCACCACCTGCTCCTGTTGTGCCCCTTCCTCCTCCACCCACTCCATCTCCGTCCACCCGCTCCACCAGGACCGCATCGGGCATTACTCCAGATTCACCAGATTCCGCCGGAGTGTCCAATCCCACCGTAGTTCAACATCACGTCTCCTTAATTCCTCTAATATTTCCTCATATATGTCATCAACACATCCATGATTCATGGAAATGTGTAAAACACAACAAGCCACAAAGAATGCTGCGACTTTTTGAGGACTGTATTGTAAAGTGCCTCCTGACCTATCCAAACACATGAAGCGCATTTTCAGTAATATTTTCCTTTGTAATTATGTATGGTTTGCAAAATGGGAACTGCTGCATCCATTTAGATGAGAGATGTATGCGGCGTTGCGCACGCTACATTATGGCCAAGCATGCGCCCCTAAAATAGCATCTGAATAACGGCTACTGACTTTAGACTAGCGCCACTGACTTTAGACCAGGTTTTTCCTGGTCAGTGGCGGAATTGTTTTCTGAAACTGCAGAATAGCACAAAGTAACGTTTGCGCCGGAACACGCCTCCTCTTTTTGCTGAACCGCCCCCAGGAGCGCAAATACATTCCCTAATTTACCGACATGCGTCTGTGGAGGGAAAAGTCCGCTGTGCGTCGGGTGCAAAATAGGAATGATACATGCGTCGGTGTACAAAGGCAATTGCGCTGAGTGCAAGATAGGGCCCATCATATACTGTGTGCTCTTAAAGTCCCTGGTTCGAATCCAACTTGTTTCAGGTAAGTCCCCCTCTAGGTCTCTCTCTTCCCACACTTCCAGTTACCTCTCAAATAAAGCACTGTCGGGAGAGACTAAGGATCAGTTTGAATCGGACTAGAGGTTGTTTTTTTGATTTGATTTTGATTTGATTTATTTAATTGTAAGAGAGTGCCTTACACATGATAAAAGGACATCAAATACAATCGAGGATAAAAACACAATAAAGTCCAAGACTTATTTCCATTGTGGTCCTCAGTTTGGTTTATTTTCTCCCCTGCCCTGTTTTTACAGGGCAGGGGAGAAAATAAACCAAACTTTCTCTTTGCAGACGGAAGTCTATAAAGATCACACATATCTCATGTTTAGATTACACTAAAGCTGAACTTGCATTAGTAAGTGAGAATATGTGGCATATTGGAGGTCTGGGGAAGTTACAGAACACTTCCCTTTGACCAGCGAGGGTGTTGACCTAATCCAAACAGTAGACATAAGAATATATTACACTGAATAATAATGGGTCCCCCTTTTTGATACAGAAAGTTAGTTCCTCAAATTGGACTCAGAGACCTAGTGGGTAGACGCAAATACACCTCACCTCACTACATTAGCAGGTTCACAGAAAAGATTGGCAAGGACTAACAAGGTGCACGGAAATGTGTTGACATGACTAAGAGCCGTCGACTCGACGGTAAATCACGGAGCTTGTTCCCATAGCAGCTCAGTATTAAAGTGACGTAAAATGTTGCCTTTCTGCATCTCACAACATAATGTACCAGTCAACATTTACAGGAAATGTTCCCACTTCTCTGACTGTTAGCTCTTATGCAAGGCAGCGTGTGCGTCAGGTTTGTGTAAACATTGTGAAAACAGCCTGAGTACATCGACCCGGGGGTGCCTCGCTCTCACTAATGAGACTGACAGAAACACACAGATTGCAGCTCCGCAACGGAAAGCTGACAACAGTTTTTGCTTGTTTACTGTCAGCGGATTTATCCTTCTCAGAAACGATCCTGCGAACAAATACCAGAAAACTGTTTGTCTGTAACAGGTTAAAAATCATTTGTCTTTCCCGCAGGGCTACTATAATAACACAGTGCCCTGGCTGTGTTGTTCTACCAATTCATTTAGATCCTTAATGTCAACTTATGTCTGACATGAATTTGTGAGCTTTGCTTTTTCAATCTCAGAATTCCCTCACCTCAATTTATTTTTCTATTTCAACTGATAATAACGCTGAAACAATTAGTTGACTAATTGATGAGTGGACAGAAAATTAATTGACAAACCATTTTGACAGACAAGTAATCATTTTAAAAGAAAAGTATTAGACATATTAAGCAAAAATATGTTGTGCGTTTCCTTTTGTTCTATTCCTTCTGTAAAATGTATACATTTTCTCTTAACTGCCATATCCCCGTGATGCTGTTTTGACTGCATCTGTCCACAACTGAAGAGAATCATCAAAGTCTGTGAAGAAATTAGTCATCCAGTCAATATTATAATAGTATTTTAAATGTTAGTGTAGCTCCAGGTCGTAACAGTGAAACTATCTGCCTGTGTAATGTAGTCTTCATTCAACCTGCTGTCTGTGTGTGTGTGTGTGTGTGTGTGTGTATAAGAGTATTTGCAGATCAGACTGCAGCTCCAAGGCAACAGTCTGTACCTTCGCAGCTGTCCACAGGACTGAGTCCCTCTCCTCGGTTGATGGACCAGCACATTTTTGTGGGGATCCCAAAGTATCCCATTACGCCGGTGTACATCCGGAACCAGCCTGCCAGGACCACCTGGGGAGCAGAGACGGATCAGAATCAGTGTGAAGCCTTTTTAAACACTTTTTAAAAGACCTTTCTGTCTGTGTACCAATTCCATTATATTCCCTGCCAGCATTAGGTCCTGTTCAGACAGAGCGCGTTTTAGCGGCATGGGGCGGCTTTTTGTAATTGTTTTCAATCAGAGTGAAGCGTTTTGCTTGCTGCTTTTGCGTTGCTCTGCGCCTCACGTTTTGTGGCCGGAGTGCCCTAAACATCTTTCGATGAAAAAAAAAAAAGTCCAACGGCATTAACTCTTCCCAATGAAATATCGGCTGGCTGAGGACTGGTGATTCGATGGTTGTCTAGCAAGAATAAAAAAAACGCAACTGGTCTGATCGGGGCATCTTCAACAAGAAAATCTGTGTGTTGCGCCTGGCGATTTGCAACCTGCAAAAGCCACGGTATTCCAAAAAAATCATTAGGCAGTGGAAAGCCCAAAACACAATGCGTCCAGATGCTTATGCTGCTACCAGTCACACTTCAGACTAAACCTGTTTGAGTCGTGATTCACTCAGATCTTTAACTCGACTCGTTAAATTAACTCACAAGTCGCGAGTCTCTGGTATCATTAACTCGGATCAGAGTCCTACTACAATTCTATCTAAAATGATAACAGCGCCACACACAAACCTCCTGCAACATTAGCTACTACGAGTCCTAGCCATCTTAGCTGCCAAAAGCTTTATAACTTACAATTTCGTAAGCAACGACAACTCCACAAGTCAACTCAGAGTGAGCAGAGAGACAGTCTGAGACACAACTTCCTGACCCGCAGACTCAGAGCCGGAAACATTGCAAGCTCACAGACCACTCGAGAACTCACGAGTCCTCGACGACTCATGAGTCCTCGACGACCCGCGAGCTCCGGCGCGAGTCTGTCGGCTACGTTGTCATGTGTGGATCATTCTGTAGCAGACAAAAGCCATTCTTTCCAACTGAAATAACATACAATGTTCTGCACGTAGCCTAGCTATGGCCTACTGTAGGTTTTGGTGTAAAATGTAGTATGTTAAAATGCAATTAGGTCGAGCAGACCGTCCGAAACATTGCAAGCTCGCCGACAACTCACGAGTCCTCGATGACTCGTGAGTTTTCGATACTCGCACGAGTCAGTCAATTGCGCGAATCAGCCGGCCATGAGTGGATCTGTAGCAAACAAGCGAGTGAAGGCTCTCCTCGAGCCCAGGGTAAAGCAAATCAACAACAAAAGCCATTCTTTCACTTCTGAAATAACATACAATGTTCTGCCCGTAGCCTAGCTAGGTCTACTGTAGGTTTTGGTGTATAAATGTAGTACGTTAAAATGCAAACAGTCCGAAACATTGCAAGCTCGCCTCGGCTCGCCTATAAATCAGTACTGACTGAAGTGACTCAAGTGTTTTGCACAACCCGGATCAGTTTGGTGAGTGACTCAGAATAACCCGAATCCTTAAAAGGAAACGAGTTTGCCAGGCCTGCTTAAGACCTTACAGTAGAATTATTATAAAATCTTGTAAAGGATGTATTTATATCTGCACAGCTAAAGAACTTCTTCCTAAGAAAAAATGTCAACCCTCAACCATTTTGCAAGAGATGGTGCAAATGATTCATTTCACATCTAACTTTCCTTACAAAACTGTATCTGATACGAACTTAGGGTAAAATATTACTATGTTTTTAATCATTTTAAAAGTTATCTCAAATATCTGCTTCCTTCTCTTTGGTGGCACCTATGGCAATAAGCGGTAGTCAGTCAGTTGCCACCTGGGCCGTTAACTCCCAACCCACGGAGACTGGAATAGTCAAAATAGTACGCTGCCTCACACACAAGAGCAAGTCTGTCGTGTTATTCCCCATTTTGGCGGAACACTGAAGCGGTCATTAACTGTGCGCTGCTTTGGATTTTTCCCAGAAACGTTGCCACACACACCCAGTTCGCAATACTGCAAACGCAAGGGCTCATCACGGGGCCATCGGCTCAATCACCATTGTGTTACCGACAATAGATAGTGACTTAACAGACATTTATTTAAATGAAAGTCTTCTGGATTATTACTTTAAAGTCTGATAACAGCAATATATTACAATAGAATGCCAAATCAGCATTACCTCTGGATAGAGATTGAATCTCTTCAGCGTGTTAATAACCAGGGGGTACTCTGTCAGCCGATCGTTCATGACCATGTGGAGGCCATCCAGGAAAGAGGGAGCCTCAATGATGGTCTTGTAGTAAGAATAATACAGACCCTGGAACCAAAAGAACATAATTAATACTTGACTAAACTCATGCATAAAAACTCAAAATTAGAAAGAAATTTAAATAAAAATGTCAAGGGAGAGAGCGGAGGAACAAAAAGACAAAGAAAAAAAAAGGAGATGCTTAGAGAGAGAGAGAGAGAGAGAGAGAGAGAGAGAGAGAGAGAGAGAGAGAGAGAGAGAGAGAGAGAGAGAGAGAGAGAGAGAGAGAGAGAGAGAGAGAATACACTAAATATAACTGCACCACAACAAACAACTCAGAAAGAGGAAACAAAAGTGAGTCAAACAGACTCAGCAGATGGCAACAGTTCGCAGCACATTTGGTACTGTAGCACACAGCAGGGGCAAGGGAAGAAAAATACAGTTTGCATGTGATAAAATCATCACCTTTACTGTCTCACATCTCTAAAAAGGGCATGAAGCTTGTGCTGCATGTTGAATAAGAATGAGAACTTTTACACAGTTATAGTGATGCTTAAACACATGCTACATTAAATGACATTTGCTGATTTTGCCCTTGTGCAGCGACCAAGAGTCATGACGGAAAGCGACAGAAAATAGGAATGCACCAACACTTTGTATATTGTTAGAATCACAAATATCAGTTTTGAAGTTCAATATCGTTGGTAATATTGTGGGAGGATAGGATGATTTTCTGCAGATGATAATGGGTACATCCCATGGCCCTTATTTGATAGCTCTTTGACTCCTCGGTCCTTGGCCGAACCGGATGTTTTTCCTGTCCCTTCTCGGTGAAGGCCGTCTCAAAGCTCTTATTTCTGCTCCGATGACCGAGGAGGGATCATTGAGGAGCTAAAAGCAAAGATACACGAGAGCAGCCTTCCCGGAAGCCGTGCAGCTGAAGGAGTTGCTAACTCCGCCCAAACAGCTGACAAATTCATGCGACGCTTCAGAGGAAAGGACGTCTAGTCCCTCTAAAACGCATTTGCTTGTTGCCTCTCTCCTCCCATGATTTCCTCGCGTCTCTCCTGCGCCTCGTCGGTGGGAGAGATGAAGACGCTAGGAATGGAGGAAAGTGGAGGACTCGAGGAGGCAATTTAAGCGACACGAGATGCAGCTATGGAGTCAGTATGGCCGCATACACTTCTGCCTTGAATATTCATTTTGTCTCCCACATTCACTTTAACTGAAGCCTATGCTGCTGACAAATTAAAGCCTGCTTTTCTGTTGCGATTGCCTCGCCCAACTCTGGCAGACTCGCAGGTCACCTTTGTTCAACTGTTCTTCTGGTTGTTAAATAGAAATGGTGTTTGGAAATGTCAATGTCATTATTCTAGCTCTGTGTCATCACCTTGTTTTGTACAACACCACAATACCACATTACAAACTGCAGCATCGCTCGCTTCTAGGGCTGCTCCCTTTTAGTCGATTAGTCGACTAATCGGTCGTTCTGGTCTTAGTCAACTTATATTTCTTTAGTCCATTAGTCATGTTTTATGCTTTTTTTTTTTCATGCTGAATGACTTATTTCCAAGAAACGTACAAGCACATCTCTGGTAAACACGAGTTAAAGTGGTGCTTTTACATGACTCTTTGCGGAGAAACTCAGATTTACAGATCTGTCGATTAAATCAACTAAGATTAGTCGATACAATTGAATGAGTGTTAGTCGACTAAGAATTTCTTCAATCGAGCACAGCCCTACTCGCTTTGCTCTGCTCAATATTTATTTATAACACACATTGGGACTGTGACACTTCATACTTTTTCAAGGCTGAGTGTAACAGAAGGCTAATGTGCCTTTATGGTGACTAGGGCTGCAACTCATGGTTATTTGTATTATTATTAATCTGCCCATTATTTTCATATTTAATAAATGTCTTCCTTTGAAAACAAGCCTATAACAAGCATTACCAGATACACCAGTCTTCAGGACCCTAAATGGGGACACTGCCTAAGACGCTATGCACTTAAACTCAAACAGTACTGGCTTATTAGTGCATACCTAATAAAAAAAATAAAGAGGATTTACCATTTCTGTCCGGAAAGCCATTTCTTTCTCCAGGTTTGACAAGTGTGAAAAGTGTCTGTCATTCTCAAACAGCTGTGAGAGATGATGCCTAACCATAGGAGGAGAAATATGTGAGCAAAGTGCTGCATCCATAAGTAAACACAGCAGTGATGCATGAGCAGTAATAACATGCTGTGAGAGCAACTCACCAGTGGAGATAGCCAGTCAGAGCAGCTGTGGACAGAGAGAATCAACTTTAAGTGCTGCAAAAATAATGCTTTTTTATGGTCCAGAAAGAAGCCATAAACACAGGGGTGAAGGCTTATACAATGTTGTGGGTGGCTACGGTGGTGCATATTGAAGAGAAATCATGTTAACATTAGCTTGACCCTTGCCAGAAAACATGTTAACACGTGTTGAACTATCATGTCACATACGCAGAGAGGAACACGGACTACTTTAATGCGACTGAAATGAAGAGCAACAATAGGTAGCTAACGCTGGTGAGCTAGCGTTCAGGTGAGCTAACGTTAGCCAACTAATCAGCAGCGGAGATAACTTAATTTTAGCGGATACGCTAAATGCTAAGTTACTAGTATAGACTACGTTAGCAGCCGTTAGCTAGGATGAGCTAGCTGGCTAACAGTCCTAACTTACCGAGGAGAAGAGTGATTCCCAGCTTCACGGCTCCAGAGGGAGTTAGCCCGAGCTTGTGCCTGATGCCCGAGAGCCCGTTTGGATGAGAGCTGTTGAAAGCTTTGCCCTCCCTGCCTGGTCGCCTAACGTTACTTTTGCCAGGGGGCGAAACGAGCGGGCTCTTGTCGCGGTCAGTCTGGGTCGCCGGACTCTTCCCGGACTGTTTTCTGGTTTTAGCCACCATGATCTCCAGGAAGAGTCGAGGTTAGGCAGTGAGGCGCCGTTGAAAAACAACCGGAGGGGTGTGAGCTAAGCAGCACCACAGTTGCTCGTATCTGGTCCTCGGATCTGCCCCTTTTACTACCTGAGTGATGCTTTCACTGGTTCCTCGCTTCAGACACTCGTAGAAATCTTAGGAAGCTTCGCCCCCGTCTGGCCGTTTAGCGCCCCTGCAAAGAGCTTCTGGTGGTAACCATGACAACGCCAAGTAGCGTTGTAACAATACGTTGCATAACAGTACAGATGTATACAGTTGACTAACTCTACCGTTTTTTTTTTAACAAGGAATAATAAAGTATACCTCCTTGTATATTATATCAAGTAAAAGTAGTGCAGTAAAAAGTACAATATTTCCCTCTGAATTGTAGAAGTAGGCCTATAAACGATCACACAATGGAAACGATTTTGAATGCAGGCCTAATTTCTACACTGTGGTAGGCTGGGGTGTAATTTTCAGCTGAGACAGGGGGGACATGCCCGGCTACGGTGGCTCTGAAGTGCAAATCACAACAACAAATAGAAAAACGCAACAACAAATCATAAAACACAACGGCAAATAGGAAAACACGACAGCAAATATGAAAACACTTCAACGAATCATAAAACACAACGGCAAATAGGAAAACAAAACGGCAAATAGGAAAACACAACAGCAAATATGAAAACACTTTAACAAATCATAAAACAATACGGCAAATAGGAAAACACTTCAACAAATCATAAAACAATACGGCAAATATGAAAACACTTCAACAAATCATAAAACAATACGGCAAATATGAAAACACTTCAACAAATCATAAAACAATACGGCAAATATGAAAACACTTCAACAAATCATAAAACAATACGGCAAATCTGAAAACACTTCAACAAATCATAAAACAATACAGCAAATCTGAAAACACTTCAACAAATCATAAAACAATACAGCAAATCTGAAAACACTTCAACAAATCATAAAACAATACGGCAAATATGAAAACACTTTAACAAATCATAAAACAATACGGCAAATATGAAAACACTTCAACAAATCATAAAACAATACGGCAAATAGGAAAACACGACAACAAATATGAAAACACAAAACACAACGGCATTAACTTCTACCGGAAAAGGTAGGGCCTATCTAGCAGAGGATGGACCCTCCTCTGTCTTTTAACAGGAAGGAGAGGTGAAAAAACATGGAAAAGCGCCTCACTGTCTATACTTTTAACAGACACACTAGCCGTTTCTCATTTCAAAACACTGGATGAAATAAACACCGACCCGTTTTGTTTTCCCATTTGCCGTTGTGTTTTATGATTTATTGAAGTGTTTTCCTAGCCTGACAAGCCAGACCCACATCCAGATGTTGGGTCTGGGAACTCACCATTGACAGGGCTCAATCCGAGGGGCGGGATAAACCTTTCAAATTCTCTCTGCACGCAATAGGATAACGCTACAACCAGGCAGAGCAATGAAGAAGGTAGCGGAGCTAGGTGAGAGATTAAACTTTTGCCTATCCGGTCGGCAAAACTCCGAACACATCTTCCTTTTTTAAGAATGATTTCAGTGCTGTTCTTTGTTCTTTTCTCAAAGAAAATCTTAACTCCAAGTCTTCCAGAAGACCGCTGTTCCCAGCAGCAGCAGCAGCCATAAGCCCGCCCACCGACTCTATACACGATGTGATTGGCCTGACCAGAGTTTGGTTTTTCCAGCTCGCAAGCCAAAGGAGAGTGCCTAGACCCCCCTGGCGTCTATAGATTTCTAGTCTAGTGTTTTCCTATTTGCTGTTTTGTTTTCCTATTTGTTGAAGTGTTTTCTGTTTGTGTGTGTGTGTGTTTGTGTGTTTGTGTGTGTGTGTGTGTGTGTGTGTGTGTGTGTGTGTGTGTGTGTGTGTGTGTGTGTGTGTGTGTGTGTGTGTGTGTGTGTGTGTGTGTGTGTGTGTGTGTGTTTGTCCACTTCTCAAACCAAAGTTACACCCTTGGTGGTAGGATATTATGCTTATGCTTTTAACCTACTACTTCATGCATGAAGTTGGGGACATTTAAAAAAAAGATGAATTTACAGAAACCACAGTCTCAATAAAATATTATAAATTTAAATGAGGCTTTTATACCTATGGGATACTACTTATCATTTAAACCCTAACCAGACCACAAATTTATGACATAGGCCTATTTTGTCTAAATAGCCTACTTAGTAGCCTAATAACAAAGATACTGTATAACTACTAAACTGTCTGTGGTAGCCTATTACTATTACAAGTGTTTTTCTTAACAAACTTTGTTTATGAACATTAAACATTACCGCAGATTAATAAATTATGTAAAGACAAAACATAAAATACCAGCAAGTTTGCATACAAACAAACAACAAAGTTAAAACCATGGGGTAGGCTAAGCTCTTACGAAAAAGGCACAAATTGAATTAAAAGCATAATTTATTTACCATAGAAGGAAAAGAATGATTAACTTTAACAGTATTTACATTTATGGATATAAAATTTGACTGCAAGTAACGTTGCCAGGTAGAATTTGTCCTTCATTCCTGTTGGTGTCAAGCAAGTCCCACCAGCATTACACAACCAGCAGATGTCACTGAAGTATCACAATGTATCTGCATTTTAAAATCACAATCTATCTAACGTTTTTAAAATGCATCTCATTACAGTGGCTCTGGTTGTCTGTTGCAGATTACTGTAGAAGTTTAGTTTACCACATACACCCAAACCTTCATATTTTTCTCCACATAAGTGTTCTCTTTTTACAATTATTATTTTGACAGCCACATTACAGCTGGAGCTTTTGCTGGGAACTGATTCTGCAGATCCCCAGGTATTTTCATAAAAGAAAATAGCAATTGAGGCTTCAGGCAAACAGACTAGCAGACTCTGTTACATGCAGGACTTTTTGGAGTGAAACATGGGTGACATAGTTTTTATCTGGCGATAGACACAGAAACATCAGGAAAGAAGAGTTGATCTAATCTGTTTAGCTTGGAGAAGGAGAGATAGGGAGCAAGAGGGGGAAAATCACGTCTTCTGGCTGCCTTCTGGTGGTAACATCATGACAGCTTCCCTCGAACTGCACAAACAAACACCAACGATACTCTATACGCTGATTCCCTGCTCATGGTGACGTGGTGGGCTTGGGAGGTGTATGTGTGGGGGGAGGGGGGGTGAGAAGTTTTTGGGAGATAGTGTGTTTGATTTCTCCGGCGGCTCGGTACTGGAAGCCCAAAACTGCATGTGAGAATCTGTGAGAATCACCAAAAAAAAACAAGAGAATTGAGTCAAAGCTGTCTGTGCAGAGATCTGGGCAGCCAGGGGTTCCTCGGAGAATGTTTTACTGACATCACAAGTATGAGCATGTAATACTAGGAAAACTAATACTTGTTATTTTGTGTCTTTGACCTTTGCACTTAATTTACTCATATGCAGTTTATGCCCTTGTAGGCATCAGACTGTCATTATTATATAGGTGTTCTAGAGTTTTTAAGAGTTAGTGTGGCTCGCTTAAATTTGTGACAGATTAAGCTAACTTCCATTTTGCATATTTCTTGTTTGTGTTCTGTAGATGCTGAAGTGGCCTAGCTAATGAGGAGGTCCTTTTATTTTTTTGCATTTTTCATTAGAATAAACAGAGAGATTGACAGATAGAGATCCCGGTGTCACCGTGTCTGGTCTAAAGAAACTCCAACACAATGCAGTAGTTCATACAAAGGCAACAAGTTTTTTTCTTACGTTTGTAAAGTAGCTCTGTATATGGCAATGAAAAAAATAATATAAAAAAATTCTTTCAATCGAGGCCAAACTATCTTAGTTGCCTCATTCCCTATTCAATTCAATTCAATTCAATTCAATTTCAATTCAATTCAATTCAATTCAATTCAATTCAATTCAATTTTCAATTCAATTTTATTTATAGTATCAAATCATAACAAAAGTTATCTCGAGACACTTTACAGATAGAGTAGGTCTAGACCACACTCTGTAATTTCCAAAACCCCAACAATTACAGTAATTCCCTCAAGAGCAAGCATTAGCAGTGGCTATCGCAACAGTGGCGAGGAAAAACTCCCTTTTAGGAAGAAACCTCGGCAGACCCAGACTCTTGGTAGGCGGTGTCTGGCGCGCGGGGCCGGAGGTGTGATGAACAGTGGCGATAATAGTCACATTAGAAGTCACAGTGACATCGAAGGTTATCGTGGAAGTTCATGTCATAGCAGGGCACATCGTGTCATACTGAGTAGTGCAGTCCCCTATACCGGATCCAGACTACTCTGTGCATAGGAACATCACAGCAGGGCGTTGCGGGATGTAGCGTGGGCTGCAGAGCATGGGTGGATGCAGCAGGATGCAGCAGGATGCAGCAGGATGCCGCGGGGTATTTTCAGAGAATCACAGAGCATCGCTCTGCGAAGAAGAAACATAAGGACTCGGGGGGTAAACTCCCCAGAGCTAGATTAGTAACAAGCAATTCTGGGACAGGATGCATACAGGAGTAACAAGTAGAGAAGAGAGAGCAGCTCAGTGTGTCATAGGAAGGAAAACAGCCTCCCCTGCAGTCTAGAATTGTAATAGCATAACTAACTACGAGGAGAAGCAGGTGGGCCGGGTTCGGTGGGCCGCTGCAACTCCTCACTCCCTAACTATAAGCTTTGTCAAAGAGGAGGGTTTTCAGTTTACTCTTGAATGTTGCGACGGTGTCTGCCCCTCGAACCCAGACTGGAAGCTGGTTCCACAGAAGCGAGCCTGATAGCTGAAGGCCCTGGCCCCCAGTCTACTTCCAGAGACTCTAGGAACCACGAGTAGCCCCGCATTCCGGGAGCGCGTGCAGCACCAGTGGGACAATAAGGTACTAAGAGCTCTTCTAGGTATGATGGTGCTTGACCATTTAGAGCTTTGTAAGTCAGGAGGAGGATTTTAAATTCGATCCTAGATTTCACAGGAAGCCAATGCAGAGAAGCTAATACAGGAGAAATATGATCTCTTCTCTTAGTTCTCGTCAGAACACGTGCTGCAGCATTCTGGATCAGCTGGAGAGTCTTAAGGGACTTATTTGGGCAACCTGATAATAAGGAATTGCAGTAATCTAATCTAGAAGTAACGAATGCATGGACTAGTTTTTCAGCATCATTCTGAGACAGGATATTCCTAATTTTGGCAATGTTACGAAGATGGAAAAAGGCTATTCTTGAGGTTTGTTTTAAATGGGCGTTGGAGGATATATCCTGATCAAAAATAACTCCCAAATTTCTGACAGCAGTGCTGGAGGCCAGGACAATATCATCCAGAGTAGCTATATCTTTCGAAAACGAAGTTCGGCAGTGCGTTGGTCCTATCACAATAACTTCCGTTTTGTCTGAGTTTAACATCAGGAAGTTGTGGGTCATCCAGGATTTTATATCCTCAACACACGTTTGAAGTCTTGCTAACTGACCACTTTCATCTGGCTTAATTGACAGATATAATTGGGTATCGTCTGCGTAGCAGTGATAATTAATTGAGTGTTTCCTAATAATATGGCCTAGAGGAAGCATATATAAGGAAAATAGAATTGGTTCAAGCACTGAGCCTTGAGGAAGCGCATGGCTAACTTTGGCGTGCTTGGAGGGTTTATCGTTAATGTTAACAAATTGGGATCGCTCAGAGAAATAAGACTTAAACCATCTTAGTGCAGTTCCTTTAATTCCGACTAAGTGTTCTAATCTCTGTAACAGGATTGTATGATCAATAGTGTCAAATGCAGCACTAAGATCTAGTAAAACAAGAATGGAGACAAGTCCTTTGTCTGCAGCTGTTAGAAGGTCGTTAGTAATTTTCACTATTGAAGGCGACTATTGTGATGACACTTAGGCTACATTTACATTGCTGTGATTTGGTTTAAAAACAAATATCTTTTAATACATTGCTACTCGCATTCACACTGTTCCAGTGTTTCAGAGCCCCTAACGCCGCCTTCACACTGGCAATTGAAATCAGCTCCGCAATACGCAATACGCCCCCAGCGGACGTCGTACTACACCGTTGAAAAGCTTCGGAAGCGACTCACAAAAATGGCAGTGAGACTAGAATGAGTGATTAGTGTCTGAATGTACGATTCTCTCTGACCTCTCTAATAAAGCTATAAATAGAAAGGCTGCTGCGTGGATAAAAGTTGCCCAAGACGTTGACATGTCAGGGCGATTAAATGTGATATAGCGGTAAAATGTCAATAGTTCGGTGTCTGTTGCTAGCTAACCAATTAGCATTAGCAGGTTTGTTTATCAGTACCATAGCAACGCTAACTTCCGTCAGATAGGAACCGTCCGTAGCCTTTCGCAAGAGTTCAATTTTTTGAACGCATCCAGATGAGCAACTGACACGATTTTCTTCGCACCGCATTCGTTCGGACCCGGTTCGGACCCATTCGCATGGGGTCTGTGAATCTCCATAGGAAATGAATGACTTCCGGTCGTTTCGAAGCCGTATCGGAGCTGATTTCAACTGCCAGTGTGAAGGCGGCGTAAACCGGAGAAATGAAAAATAAAAATCACTTGTGACCCCGTTTTGGTTTGGAAGCTGGTTTGACGCCAAAGTTTTGCCACGTGATTGGGTCTTATCTGCCCTGGAAATCCCGATTTCTCGCGAGAGCACAATTTGAATTTGCTCAGCGAGTCACTCTGCAACGTCAAAGTCATTAGTAAACATTGCAAGATGGTTACGGATGAACACCAGCTCTTTGAAACGGCTTTGGCCGCTACAATGAACGAGGTAGACTTGGCTTTTTGTCTAAAAGAGGAACAGAAGACGGCGCTCGAATTGTTCCTTTGCAAGAAGGACATTTTTGCTGTTTTGCGGACTGGATACGGCAAGAGTTTAATCTACCAGTTAGCTCCGCTGATAGCTAAGTGAATTGAGTTTAGTGTCACCCCGTGTATTGTTGTGATTGGTCGTAGTGTTATCCAATTGCGTGCAGTGAGATTTTCAAATGCAAGCTTGGTGCCGCCCCTCGAGTTGGGCCATTTTCATTACTCAGGGCCAGACCCTTAATCTTTCGGATTTGGGTCTGGATTTCTAGCCTAGGTCTTATCGGTCATGACGTCTCGTTCTCTGCGACAAAGCTACTAACGTTACCACGGCAACTACCAGCAACGGGTGGAGTATACATGCTGCATCCTGTTTACCCCGGCACGCGCACGGCAGTAAACGGAAATGTTCATGAGATATGCGGTTTGGGCGTGTTATTTGAAACGGAGATTAGTTGTTCTGCTGGAGCAAAAAACAATGTTTGTACGGAGATCGCTTTAGGCACAAAACTCCGATTGAAAACCCAAATGTAGCAATGTAAATGCAGCTTTAGTCTATATCGATTACTTTTAATTTACTGGATAGTTCCGCTGCCGCTCGAAGTTCCGCCAGGTGGCCACTCATTTTGGGCCGGATGTTCCTCACCTTCCGCTTTCATTGTGTTGGCGTTCTAAACTCTGGTGGATTTCTGAGGACTCTGGTTAACTGCTCCTCAGATCTCTGCAGGGTAACTCCAGACAGCTAGCTAGACTATCTGTCCAATCAGAGTTTTCTGTCGCACGACTTAAACAACTTTTGAACGTGCACATATTCCACAAAAACAAGATCCTTCCCGAGACTATTTTGCTGCGGCATCGTTGCTGGGTCCAGAAATGCCAGTAAGCCAGAGCCTGTTTTTCTCCTACCCAGGAATGTTGTGCGGTCAAGCTAGACCTTTTTCCGCAGCGCTGTGGAGATAGGTCTGGCAATGCAAGACTAACCCCTGTTTAAACGTGAATCCCTTAAAAATGTATTCTCACTCACTGTAATTCTCACTGTCTTGGTTCATAAAGTTATAATGCCTCATTACTGCCTCATTCAAACAGGGGTTCTCACTGCCCACACATCTGACAGCATGCTTATTGTTATACCACCCTATAGAGTTGTTGTTGGAGCGCCATGTGTGTGTGTGCCATCCCCATTTTGTCTGTCCAAAGCCACGCCTGAAACCGCCAGCACATGTGGACATCGCATGGGATAAAACCCCTTCCCTGTGTGCCACATCTCTCATCATCACCCCCAAATTTCCAACCCACCAAAAGCCCCCCCCCCCCTCGTCCTCGCTCTCATGGTGGTATTTTCTCAAACTCCTGGCTGATCCAGGGCTGGTGAACCTGGACGAAATACAATAACTGAGGCAGGGTTGTCGTCAGGGATGTCAGAAACCCAGAGGTGACGCTGGAAGGGACGATGGTGAAGGACAAGCTATTGAAAACTGTTCGCTCAGCTTGCGATTGCACTGAGGGAATTTGTTTTTACACCAAACACAGCATGGCAGAGGCACTGGCCGGGCGAGGGTGTGGGTGGGTACTGTCGGAGCCAGTGTTGTGGCTGGGGGTTGACGAAACTCTCTATCCAAGACGCTTAGCTGTGTTTCTTTAGGGACCTTCTGCGAATTAAAAACAGCTGTGTCTAAATTCAACCATGTTCACTAAAACATTAAATAATGACAGTGGTTTTGTGGAATACAGTCCCCTTTAGATGGCTAGATCTTTAGATGTTCTTCTTGAACCAGCTCAAACTACAGGATTGTGTTCAGATCTGTAGTTCCCTCTCATATTATAAATGGCTTTTTTAGTTGTGTTCTGTGTTCCCAGATTAATGCAAATATCTGATATTTTGTTTATGTTTTGTCTATGTCATCTCAGCCACGTCAATGTCACCTGATTCATTTTTGAGAATCTAAACTCTTGGGGAAAGAAATAGGTGTGTGATCTGTCGGTGAGAAGGCGGAGGTGTAAAACAGTTAGCAGGGTGTGTAAGCTACAGCTTTCAGGGCACTGAGGTCGTCTCTGTAATCTGCTGCACAAACAAGCGAATTCTGGCTTGGACAGCAATGGGACCCATGGACGCCAAAGTAACCAAGGGACAGTGGGAAGACGGCTGTGTGTGTATATTTTATTTAATGATGAAATACAATGGTTAGTAATTACAAAGTTGCGGAAATATGAATCACTATTTGTTGAACTAACCTCCTAATTGTAATAATATTGAAGCAATCGGTACACAGTACACACAGTACACTCTCCTGTGTGCATGTGTGTGTGTGTGTGTGTGTGTGCACACTATCTTTATGAGGACCAGTTCTAGACTTCAAGGCTGAGGACATTTTAGTCAAGTTAGGACACTTATGCCTTCACTTTGTCTTCACCTCTTCAAAGGGTTGTTGTTTGAACTCATTGTGTCGAATATCCCTGTTCCACCACAGGAACTTTTCCAGGAACCTTTTTCAGGAACTCGGGAAGCTGTGTTTCAACCACAGAAACGAGCGGTGGATGAAATACAAGATGAACTAGCTACAGTTGGAGGTGTCATCCAGCACAATGGAGAAATTGTTAGCCTATAATGTTATCATAAATGTTCCAGTAGTTTTCAAATTGTTGCCTCAATTATGAAAACCCTGTGTTAGCCTGGTTTGTGCCATGACCTCAGGTATATAGTGTTAAAATAATGCAGCCAGGGAAAACATCATCATTTATTTATATTGTTATCTAATTTTTTTGTGTTTGGGATTTTGAAAGCCTGACCTATAAAAGTTGTCTGTAATATATGTGTGGGTGACACGTGTGTGTGTGTGTGTGTGTGTGTGTGTGTGTGGCAGGGAATGGGACGGGACAGGGGACGGGAGGGGGATGGGGGTATTAATTTATGGGCCAAATGGCTCCCCGTGCTGCTGTGACATGTTTATCACGGAGCAGAAACACATGCTGTCAATGATCACTCGTTGTTTGAGTATCAGTTATCTCAACATTAAGGCCCATTAGTATTCTCTGGAAGTCAATTCAATTAGAGCTCTCCAGGGCCCCCCGGGGCCACAACACCACATCAGTCAAGAGAGAGCGGCTGTCACAAACCAGGGCGTGTGTGTGCGTGAGCGAGGATTTAAATCTAGGAGGTAGAGAGGTAAGACAATGTATATTTCGCCTGTTCTGACTTTTTTCTTGGGGATTATTTACAGTTAAAATGTGGTTCAAAATCAGAATTAAAATGAAGTTTTGCAAAAAAGTGTAACCTCATTTTCCACATACATACTTGGATATGGATCTTTTAACATACGTTTGTCATGTTTAGATTCCATGTGTTATTTAGACACAGGCAGACACAGACAGAGGAGGCAGCAGGATGGATTCAGTGGTTTATTGAAGGAACAAAGTTATGGATATATAGGCCTAGGCTTGTACAGGAGTTAAAAGTCCAGGTGAGGCAGTCGATCCGACAGGCAGGTGAGAGGCCAACAGGTAAAAGGGGTCGCAGCAGGAAACCACATTGCAACACACACAATATTCCACTATTATTCCAAACATGACCACATTCCAAATTTGATACAGGTTATGTAAACAGCATATTCTGCTTGGATATTCCGAATAAGGCAATTTTTTTTTAACATAGCCTTTTCCGATTAAGACGTGGAATATTCTGGTATTATTTGGGTCTTAGAGGCATTCATTGGACATGTATACAGTGCATTCGGAATATGGGTCTCAATCTGGGGTTTTACCGCAGTTTACGGCCTCTTGCCTGTTTACGGCTTATGGTCAGCTCTGTGCGTTGCTATGGTTGCTGTACACAAACCAACCAGCCAACAGTTTGCAAGGCTGCAGACCCAAGGGGGTAAGCTTCACTTCAGAACTCGAAGCGCCATTTTGATGTTACAAAGAGATCACCTCCCGTTAGCATTCCACTGACTAGCATTCATTTTGACGTCACTTTGACATCGAATAACTTTACATCTGAAGCGTTTAAAGATTCTATTTGTCCATTGTTTATTTCTAAAGAAACACGACAATGTATAAAAGGCTCCATTATCTTGTATCTGACGTTATGGCTCCGTAGCAGACGTTTTTGTAAAAATAGGCTAACGATTGTGTCATAACCACGTGACTTAGCCTACTGTTGCATAGTAGAGGAATTACCGTACAGTACAGGAGAAGCTCGCAGGCAGTTTCGACTTACGTTAACTGTTTAGGTTTAATTACTAATGTTAACTAGCATTTTAGTTAACAATAATTAGCCTGTACCCATGTTATCTCCTTACATATACCTACACTCGTTGTCTCTGCAAGATTGGGAATGATTGAGATTTCTCTTGGCACAGCTACCAGAAGACTTACAACTTTCAGACGTGTTGCTCACGTCACATTTACGTTGTCTCTGTCAGTTGGAGGCTGCGCTGTAAAGCTAGGGGTCACCGGAAAAGTGCTTCTAATATCCTTCACTGGTCTCCGTCCAGAGCACCCGGGTCTGTTGGTCCATTTTATATATGTCAATGTGCAGACCCTATAAGGAGAAACACAGCTCCTTTTAGGGGGGGGGAGGCTGTTTTCGCACGGTCCAACAAATCCACCACCGCTGGAAAACATGTACACGGGAATATTAGTGGAATATTCACTTTCATTATCCATGTAAACAGCTTAGTCGAAATATCGTCTTTTTCGGGAATAAGGGCAAAAAACTGAATAGTACGTGCATGTAAACGTAGTCAATGATGAACCGACAAGGGGACAAAAGAAGTGGACCAGTATATCCGGAGAGTGGCTGACGAGGGAACGAGATGGAGGTGAGGAGGTGGGCAGGGAAGGCCAGGCAGAGCTAATTAGTGGAGTGGGAACTGGTGGGTGGGTGATATGGAAAGGAGGGAAGGTCCACGGCATCTGCTGGATAGAAAGAGAGATGTGGTTTGAGGTATAGTATATATTATTGTGTATGTAGTCTAGTCTCGCACTACCAGACCTATCTCCACAGCGCTGCACAGGAAGGTCTGGAAAATGTGCTCTGGTTTATTGGCATTTCTTTAAACCAATCACAATCGTCTTGGGCCGGACGGAGCAACGGCGCCTCTGCAAAATAGCCTCGGGAAGGAACTTGTTTTGGTGGAACATGTGTACGTTAAAAAATCGTTTTAGTCGTGCATCATAAAAACTCAGATTGGACAGATAGTCTAGCTAGCTGTCTGGATTTACCCTGCAGAGATCTGAGGAGAAGTTAACCATAGTCCTCAGAAATCCACCAGAGTTTAAAATGGCACCTGAACAATCCCGGAAATGAAATGTCGCCGATAAAGACTATTGTGTGACAAATAAATTTGAATTTTGAATTTATAGGGCATGTGGCTGGAGATGAGGGACAGAGAGCCAGACATAATCCAAATTTACCTCAAACTTCTTGGTCTCCTCCTTTCTTAGTTAGTGATTCACTTAAATTTGCAGAGTTAGAGAAATACTTAAAATAGATGTTGAGACAATTTTCATTCTCTTCAACCGTGAATATTAATCCGTCCCGATTAGATTTTTAGTGTCAGATCCCAAAACTTTATGGTTGATATTTAACTCGCTCAAACATATTTTGCTATTAGGCGGTAATGTAACTGCAGGAAGCTTAGCTGGATGGAGTTTTCCAGTGAAGGTTACTTGATGGCTTCTGAGTAATTGAACTGGTAATGGTAAGTTGTTGTGAGTGTATAGTGAAAGAGAAATAGTGTCTGATTGTGTGGTTGATTGTTGCCATGCGACTATCTTTGTGTATATCTGTATGTGTGAATTTTACTCTCATGTTCAAGATGTTTTGGTCCAGCACTCTGTACAACCCCAGCAGGTGCTGCAGCTGTAGTATAGGCTACTTCCCCCACCCACCTCCAGGTCATCGCCATGGTAACACCTGTTTTAGGTGGACAGAACGATGGCCTTGGCCTCGTCTTAATCCTGGTAACACAGCTGCGTGGATTACCGGCGCACCTTGACCTCGAGCGTTTGAATCCCTCGCTTCCCGGGACAAAGCTGTCGGCCGGTTCACCTGCCCCTCCGCTGATGGAGAGATAAACTGAGGAGGAGACGTCAGGCTGAACACAGTGTGATACACATCAGAGCTTCATTTCATTAAAACCAAGGTGCTGGTGACTCAGCACAGCAGACTGATCTCATAAAATGGCGTCAGCGCCGTTTGGCCTCCATTGACTTACATTGCCTTGCCATTGCGTGTGAATTTAAGCCGTAGCGAGAAGTATGAATGGGCGAAACCCGCGTAGGGAGGTTGGCCGGGGCTGTGGATGGGTAGAACACTAGACTTTCACCCAGGAGACCGCGTGTCACGTTTCCTAAACCCAACCGTAGCTTTCTTCTCGTGATAACACGCCAAGGGTGGGTTAACCAAACTAACTTTAATACACATACAATACACAATTTTTAACTGCACTTTATGTTTTCCAATTAAAGCCCTATTCGCACGGGATAAGTATTACCTGGTGACCTCCGGTCATTTGTAATAATTGCGGAGGTTGTCTGTGATCTTAATCCCGTGCGAATCGGTCATGTCTGTAATTTGTAAAGTAATAATTTCCCCGCAAATGACCTACCATATTTCGCTGAAAACGGAGGTCCTGTGATAATATTAGTCCCGTGCGAATCGGCATCTCTGATTTGTCCAGGATTTGGCGGGGCTTTTTGTTTTTCAAGGTACCTATTTCCTTCTTTTGCTTTTATCCATCTTTGGCGAAGAATGGAGGGTGCGTTGGAGTGTTTTGACAGTGTTTTGGGTGCTGGGTCATGTCGCTATACATCATATACAATTTGCAGAAAGAGAAAGATGAAAACCACCACAAGTGCGAAGACAAAAGAATGATTAGATGGCGATGGATGACATGTATAGCAGCATGCGGCGGTAAATATATTTTTTATGTTTGTATCATACATCTAGAGATAACAACAAGACATCTCCAAGCCATAGCTTATCAAAAATAATGCACAATCAAGCGAGGGGGCTCACTTCATAATTAGAGGTTAATGTTACAAATAAATCAAGCGTAAAGCTTGAGCTAATAGATTTTAACCTGGTGAAATGTTTAGTTTTAACCATCTAACCGAACCCTGCTTGACACCACCCGGAGAAAAAAGTGAGAGAAAGAAAAAGGAGAGGTCGCAGTTCGGACGATGACTGACTATCCGGTTGAGATTGTGTGTGTGTGTGCGCGTGTGTGTCCCCGAGATCTTACCACACACAAACACACGTAGCAGAGCTACCCACACCCATGTTTCTACTGTTGTTTAATGTCAGTAAATTCGAGTAAAATCACAGGCTTCGCTTATCCCGTTCGAATGCGCCAGATGAAACTCAGACGTGGGTGGGTAATTTATAATTCACACGAGGTCCCTAGATAATACTTATCCCGTGCGAATAGGGCTTAAGTCTATGCAACAGAGTTGACGAATGCAAAGACAATAGTCAGAGAAATATGAGAATTATACCCAGGTTGAAAAATGCATTATTTAACTTTAATTAACCCTTTTTTGGCAATAGAAAAAAAGCTAAAATATGAACAATTCATGTTATCTTTAGTCCTGCATGCTTTAAAAAGATGCCTAATTTGAATTGCTTATTCCCACAACCAAATAAATTCACAATTCCAGAAGTGTTTTTACAGGTGTTCATATTAAACATATAGACATATATAAAAGCAGACAAACATTTAAAAAAATACTTTGACTTGAGGTGAAAATGGATTTAAGGAATGGTGATATTTTGTTATGTTCTGAGTTTATAAAGGAAGGCAGATACATCTGGGGACTGGAAGCACATGAATAAAAAACATAAAGAAGAAATGTGGGGGAAAAAAGGAGATGGGGGGGCAAGCGAGAGGCTAAGTGGTGAGTTGAGAGAGAGGACATGATTGGCTTAAGTCAGTGCAGAAAGATTGTTTCCTTTGGCCCTGTGCTGCGATTTCCTGCCCTGTGATCATTTCTTCCATATGATTAGGCCGATGTGCAGAGCATGCAGTCATATGACGGGCTTTGCTCCATGCTGGCTGTGCAGACAAATGAAGCAGAGCAGCAACAGAGTCAGCAGGCTAACACGCAGAGGATTAGCTGCAGCACAGAGGAAGACACACGGGGGACGTGGTTCAGCTAACGTTACCAAGGCTATCTACCTTGGTAATGATGGAAAGGCTCACGTACAACTGCTTTTGTTTCTCAACACTCTCCTCTTTTGTTACAGTCTTCTCCCTCGTTCTCCTTTTGACTCTTTCACCTCCTCACACACACACTTTCTGCTCCTTAAACACACCCACAAACTCAGATGTAAGGACCCTCATTGACATAAAGCCTTCCCCAGTCCCTAACCCATGGTTAACCATCACAAGTACATGTCCAACCTCAACCCTTACCTTAACCTAAACCTGATTCTATCTCAACCCTAAAAACAAAAAGTCTGAACCTTCAAACAGGCCTTTGGAAAAAATCAGGGTTTGAAGACAATGTGCTTTCTTTCCAAAAATATCATCACTCTCATACTGGTCCTCACAAAGGTAGACAAACAAGAGCACACAAACACACACACACACACACACACACACACACACACACACACACACACACACACACACACACACACACACACACAAACACACACACACACACACACACAAATGCAGACCTAACCAGCCCTGAGTAGGGTCTATGTAATAGAATTAGCACAAGTCAGTGACCTTCTTTTCAGTCCCTACACAATGCCAAGGGGGCCCTGCTCCACACACACACACACACACACACACACACACACACACACACACACACACACACACACACACACACACACACACACACACACACACACACTTGCCACCACTAACCTCCAGAGTCACCCAGCTGGGACCTTCTGGTTAATAGGGACTGTCAAAAATGTATGCCAAATGTACGCCATTCACACACAAACAGTGTGTTTGTGTGTGAATGCTAGAGAGAAACGAGTTTTTTTGTTCAACTTCTATAAAAACATATGCATAGCAATGTCTTAGATAATTGTAAATGCTGAATAGTTATGCTCAATCTCAAAGTTTTATTGTCTGCCATTTTCAAAGAAATATGCTGATCTTTTGGAAATCATTTGGATGAAAATTTGCTTAATGTTTCCAAGACAGTGCACTTCAGGAAATCAAAGTGACGAGTGTCCTTATTAGTTTGTCTTCGTTTTGATGATGAGAGAAAAATATATAAAATAAAAAATAAAAAATCAACTCTTACAACATGAACGAGTTAGCCAATCTCACTTAGCTTTTTAATTTAATGTCTACTTTTATGTAACAACCAGAGGTGGCTTATTTATTTACTATGTTCTTCTTTATTGTCTTGTATTTAGTGTTGCTGCCAACTTGCTATATTTCTATATACGGTACCTTCTTGAGGAGTCACCATGAAATAAAGAATACAGAATAAAGAAAGTCATATGCACAGAGCAATTGCTGTCCATAAAAAAAAATCTTTTTAAAAGAATAAAGTTAGAAAATGAGAATAAAAACAGAAAAGGAGAGAAAAAAAATATGAATTACAGGCATACCAATGAAGCAACATTCCTAATCATATAAACAATCACTCATTGGCTATTTTTTATGTTTCCTTACAGGAGACCTGCTGCGAATGAAGTGCCTATTCATTCCCAGATGTACTTCCTCTCTCTCTCTCTCTCTCTCTCTCTATCTATCTCTCTCTCTCTCTACCTAAACGCTTTGTCTGTCTGTGTTTACGTCCCTTTCTCTTTCTCCCTGCTTTGCCCTCCCTTGTCTTCCAGTATGTGCCCTCTCTCTCTCCCCCTCTCTCTCTCTATCTTTCTTTCTCTTTCTCTCTGCCTCTCTCTCTCTCTCTCTCTCTCTCTCATTACCACAGCGATTTTTGACTAATCCTCTTACTGCTACAGACGGACCTGATCAAGTATTGGGGAAGCAATCTGGAAAGCCAATTGTGTTAATTAAGAGTCTCTGACCATTTGGTCATACGTGCAGCCTATGTGTGTACGTACAGTATGTATATGTGTGTATGTGTGCGCGTGTGAGTCCACTGCTGTGACTTACACACTCGACGAGGTTCTTCTGTCATTTGTCAACACCCTGACGGTTTAATCTTTCCTGCCTGTGCAAGTATTAAAAGATTATGAGCGTTCTGCATGGCTTCATGCACGCCGCATAAGGGGCTGTTTCTCCTGGGGGCCCTCACTTCATTCTCAGAGGGGTGAGACGGAGGCCGACTGGGTGGTGGGGGGGAGGGGGGAGAGGCATGGACACATAGACGGGATGGTGGAGGTGGTTGCGTTGTTTTGGGGGCATTTTTAGAGTTTCCTTCATGTTGCTGATGCCAGAGAGACATTTTCTAAAACGTTGGCCATTCCCCACCATATCACGCTGTGTGTTTCTGCTTTGTTAGCGATTTTCAAACGTGCCCACTGAGCTGGTTTACATGGTTGAATGTCCGAGATTCCAGAGAACTAAGCCCCTCCACCCTTAGCTCCTACGTCTATCAACCTTTCCGTACAGTGCTCGTATGCAGTTTACAGTGATAATGGGGACCAACATACCGCATGAAATTCACAGGGACTTTTTAAACAACAGCTTCCTGATTTCAGTCAGAATTAGACAATAGCAGGCTTTTTATTTCGAGCTAAACCTTCCATTTTGCTACCTAAAATGCCACCTGTTGCTGGCAGATTTAAACAGCCCTAGCCAGTTAGTATTAGCCGGTAATTAAGCCAACATTAACTTTTGAATTTGTTGAAGAAGCTGTCTCTAGTTGACTTATTTTGAAACAATAACCCAACAAAAGAGGTCTTAAATGTTCTTCATAACAAACATACATACATACATACATGTACACATATACACACACACACACACACATACACACATACATACATAAATTATAATGTGCTAAAAGACGTGAAAATTAAAGGAGCAGCATTGTTATTGTATTACTGTGTAGACATATTTAGTTGTGTAATATAACATGTAATGTGATGTTATTTTGTTCCTGTTTGGATGCGAAAAAACATGGACAAGGGAACACAGCTGCTTGATTTATGCTTTATTGTGTATGTTAAAATTAAAACAACAAAAATGAAATAAACTAAACTAAATGGGTTGCTTCTCCACGGCCTCCATAGAAGCGTTTTCTGAGCCGATGCTGCCTGTGCCTTCCAAACCACTGGAAAATAAGTCAGTTTTATGATGTGACAACGCTACGGGTAACGTTCAGTTAGGTTTAGGCACAGAAAGGACTTGAGGTTTAGGGAAAGATCACGATTTGGGTTAAAATAAATACTTTGTTATGGTTAGGAGACCTTTCATCATGGTTACAATAACAGTGTTGACTGTCTGTTGGAAACGGAGAACGCACAGCGGTCTCCTATGTCAAAGTGCGTTGTTTTGACGACCCCATCCATCCACTGAAAGCTCCTCTTCGGTGGACTTTGTTAACCTCTGCCGACATGTTCCCTTTGCTCCCGTCATAATTCCTGCTAGAGGGCTTTGTCACTTGTCAAGTAATATCGTACTGGGACACTTTCTGAAATGACTGATGCTGTTGTTCTTCTTGAAAGGACCTCCTCTTGATTTTACAAGAGAGACGGTAACTCATGACTGTTCACAGTAAACAGTCACCGCATCAGGTGCGGAGAAAACCATTCCCGTAAAAATATTGTGGTCTATACAGGTAAACGTTTTTGATTAATAACCATTATAGCATCTATAACAGTTGGCATCAAGCGTTTAGTGTAGACAAACACTCCCACAGTGCTTTCTTGCCACTCTGTCCAGCTGTATGCTTATCCAACCCATCCAAGTCAGATGTAAAGAGTGTATATTACATCCAGGCAGGGTGTGTGTGAGTGTGGGTTTTCATTAAACAAGGTCCAGGTACTGAGGCGAGGTGTAATAGGCTCTTTCAGCGCCTCGGCTGGCTGGCGTGCTGCAGTGATCTTTCAGCGGCTGGGCGCCCCGCTAACACCTCTCTGCTCACTGCAGTCCTTCAATTAGCAGTTTATTATTGCAGGGGCCCTCAGCTTCGGCCCCCGGGCGCTTATACCTACATGCCAATGCGGCTACCGGCAGTCTGTGAGCTTGTGTGTTTGAGAGAGACGGGTTGCCAGAGTGCAGAGTGACACCTTTCAGCAGCAGTCTTTGGTTTTTTTTGATGACATGTATGTGTGTTTGAGCCCGGCAGAATATACAGATCCACTTGTGTGTGTTTGTCTGTATGTGTCTGTGTTTGTATTCATGCCTCCCTATGAATCCTGCCCCAATGAAACGTGTCCTGTTCTGCATTGCAAAAGAATGGATGTGTTGTGGAGAACTCACAACACATCCTCATTTCTAAATGACAGGATAGGTAGATTTCCACTGACTCCCAAAACGGCATATATGACCGTTCTATTTAGCCTACTGCCACACGATGGCGGTTTTAGCCTTGTGACCATTCTGAAACGTAGTGGTGGAAGAAGTATTCAGATCCTTTACTTAAGTAAAAGTAGTAGTACACACCAGAGGTGGGAGTAAGTCACACATGTGCAAGTCACCAGCAAGTCTCAAGTCTTACTGCTAATTTCCACCGGTTGCGGAACGGCAGCGGAGTCATTAGGTTTCCATTAAAGTCACTGTGTGTATTTCCACTGACTGCAGAGCGGCTGCGTTCTGACTGCGTCCCAGCTCCAGCGGTCCACAGCCCTCCAGAGCAGATACGCAGAGCTTCTATTTTTGCCGGACGCCGGAGAGCTCCGCAGCAATTCAGCACAATTCAGATTGTGCGGGACAGGAAGTCGAGCACAGAAACAACATAAAAAATCTGGTTAATTTTCAAAATAAAATACACCGTGCTCACGGCGGATCATATTTCCCTGCACTACACCTTGAAAACACAGCACACAGTTGTTTCCCCTCTACTCCTCTGGATGGAATCAAACTGTTGTTGGTTTTGTGGTTCTATTCTACCTGAATTTGTGAGATCTCGTGGGTCCTCGTGACTTCAGCTGTCAGTCACGGCCGCAGCCGTTCCGCAACAAATCCGCAACCGGTGGAAATTAGGAGTTAACCTTCAAGTCGCAAGCAAGTCTCAAGTCCCTGTGGTGAGAATCAAGCAAGTCAAGTTGAGTCCCTGCTATAAGTCAAGCAAGTAACAAGTCAAGTTGTACAAAATTCCTAGATCTACCCCAGTTTTTACATTCATAATCAGCTTAAAAAGACATTTGTCGTCATGAAAAGTCTTGTTTTTTTCTTCAATATTGCAACGAAACTGTTGCAACAAAAACTTCATTACAGAAACATCCAATTAAGGTGCTAGGTTTACATCAAGCTAGCTGAGCTCCGCGGAGACTGGCCCACGATAGGCAGCGGTGGTTTCTTCTCGTGTCTAACCACCACTGCCCATCGCGGGCTTGCCTATTATATTATTAAAAAGTCATCTGTCTTAAGTCAAAGTCAAGTCTCAAGTCTTGAATAACAAGTCAAAGTCAAGTCAAGTCATTTATGAATGTAAGTCAAGCAAGTCTCAAGTCCTCAAATTAGCGAATTGAGTCGGACTCGAGTCAAGTCGTGCGATTCGAGTCCCCCACCTCTGGTAGATACTACAGTGTAAAAATACTATGTTACAAGTAAAAATCCTACATTGAACATGTTACTTAAGTAAAAGTATGTAAGTATCCTCACATTTTAGAAACTGGAAACCATCCAAACAGTTCTTTCATCAACTAAGTGTTTAATGGTCTAATCATTTCAGCTGGACTTGTAGGCCGTTATATTTCTGGGTAGTTTATTTTATAATAAAACATCATATTTAATAAACCACGTGTTTTGTGTGCAAAAATCTTACGTTGTAAAGTAACTAGTGACTAAAGCTGTCAAATTAATGTAGTAGTATAAAAAGTACAATATTTCTTTCTGAAATGTAACGGAGTAGAAAAGTAGAAAGTGGCATGAAAAGAAAAGATTTAAGTAAAGCACAAGTACCTCAACATTTGCACTTAAGCACAGTACTTGACTAAATGTACTTAGTTGCGTTCCACCCCTGCCAAAACGTAACGGCCGCCGTTTAAAACACGTAGTTTGTTCCCGTTAATTACTACAGCCACAAGAACAGCAAACGTACATACTGTATGAGTGGTTATGAGCTGCTTGCACAGTCGACTGATCTATGGTCATTTTCTGGGTGAGGACTTTCTAGCAGGGTTTTGCAGAATGTTCTTGTCTGGTAACAGTGCTGATTAATATATTTGTATATATTGTAACATGTTTGTTTGATCCTGTGAACTAAGCCCCTCCACACTGGCACCCTCGGCTTCTGTTGCTACGTCTATCAACCTTCCCTTTCTTCCACTGCTTGTATACAGTTTACAATGCAGGGCTTTCCCTACCATTGTAAGGCTTACAGTAGGTGCAGCACCCAAGGCGTTTGAGGCAGCACCTACTGCAAGCTGAATGAATGTAAAATCAATGTGAGCATCAAAACTAACTAAATGACTTTTCTCAGATCTAATGATTGTAGGGCCAACTACAATCATTAGATCTGAGAAAAGTCTTTCGTTCGTCGTGACTTCTTGGTGGACTTCTTTAGCAAGTTTTGTCTTTAGGCCTTTTTGGGGTGTTATTTATTTATTATCTGCTCTTGCTTTTCTAATGTTTTAGACACCGATATGGTAATAAGAATGGTCCAAAATGATTTATAAATAAATTATAAATTGAATGTATCAATTAAAAACATCACATTATAGCCGAGACACACCAACCAGACGGCCGACCGTCGACAGAAAAGCCAGGCGGAATGATCAGTCGGGTCTCTGAGGTCCAAAAAACTGCCTCGGGACACACTGAGGCGACACCGACTTGAGAAACGTAATACGTCTCCATAGCAGCAGGCGGCGCTACTCTGTATTGTTGCCCAAGAAATGAAAACCGGCAGTTGATTGGACGGACGCGTCAAATGGGTTTGTTTTCTCTTTAACACTCACTGATAATGGGGACCATCACTTTTGAAACAATAGCTTCCTGATTTCAGTCCGAAATGGAAGACAGAAGGCTTTTTATTTCAAGTCAGTTTTGCCACCTGAAATGTCAACTGTCGCTGGCAGATTTTTATCTGCTCTAGCTAGTTAATTAAGATAATGTTAACTTTTAAGGCAAACAAGTGTATTTTCCAAAATGTTGAACTGTTCCTCCAATGCATCCATTTGTATCAGGGTCGATCTTCTGTTGGACACAATAGTTTTTCTCATTAATGTGTGGTTTGTGGTTTAAGTGCATTAAATAGAGGGCACTCACATACTAACATGGAACGGCACAGGTGATACAATAAAGCAGATTATGCCTAAGTACAGTAGCATAATATGCAGTCAAAACACAAAATGGCATTTAGACATACAAGCAACAGACTTTTGCTTATTATCTGTCACTGTCGTATCAGCAATTATCATCTACAGTACGTGAAAAGATCCATTATCCAAAACATATGTCATCATCAACTCCAAGTCATCAGCATAGAATACAACAAGGACACCGTTACAGAGTTTTGGACAGGAAAACACACATTTTATATTTCTGAGTTGATTCAAAATAGTTTGAGTTTTCACTGCATAGGTCTCACACCTTGCAGCTGCTCTATGTGTGTTTTATTGAGTGCGAGTGGGTTTACACACACACACACACACGCACACGCACACACACACACACACACACACACACACACACACACACACACACACACACACACACACACATACACACACACACACACACACACACACACACACAAATGTGGGCTTCTCTCTTGTTCTTTTGCATGATCAGAAACTATGCATGCACACACACACACACACACACACACACATAGCTGCAGCCCCTCCTCGCTCTCCTCTGCTGCCAATGCGCTGCTGGTTAGATATTGTTAGGATTCCATTTGCCATTTACATTTTCTCTGCTTGACATAATTGAGGAATGGATGCTCTTATGAAAATTAAACTCGCAGTCCTCCTGGGTTACTGTAACCCTGTTAAAATGTAATGAGATTCTTTATGCGTCGTCCTGTGATTTTTTTATTAAATAGAATATCAGTATGACTAATTCCCCTGGCCCAAATGTGGACTGGGACACCGCATTATTGATAGGCCAGTGCATAAGTGGTCTCTCTTGGCCTGCCTCTAATGGCCTAATAATGCATTATACCAGTATCAGTGGGCCTGCGGCTTGCAGTGCTTATTGTCGTTATTGAAAACACCTGGGCGGACCATTCATCAAGGTTAAATCACCAGGGCCCATCCGTTCATTAGGCTGTCAGTAAACATCTTTATTTAGTTTTGGCTGCCGATACTGACAGAATGGAGGCACGAGGAGCCCTGACGAGCAGCTGCGGCCCACGAGCGTCCAGGAAGACACGAGGACACGAAGCCACGAAGCCTGGACCGCGGCGAGACTCCCGGCCCCGTGGTTGGTCCGCGGCTGCCGGGCCCGAGCCGCCCCTGTCAATTGGACGGATGATGGAGCAGAACGGATTAGGTTGGCCGTTCCCGGAACAGAGGCAATTTCTCCCATAGCTGTGCATTTGCTGTGCATATTTATCTTCTCTGATGATTGTTGTGAGTGTAAGCAGAGGGAGAGGCTGAAAAACTGTCGGGCAATCTCAGAAAATTTGGAGGCTTGGAGCTTTTTTTCCCGTGACGGATGGCTCGAGGCCCTAACAAAGAAAGATTGGCCGGGCGGAGGAGCCAGTGGAGAAATGATTAACCTCATTGACTCATCTTTAGTTAAAGAGCAACTTGACAAATCATCACTGCATAGGCTATAGGCAGCAGTATTAATATATTCATATGGATACTAAATAGCTCTAATACAACACACACACACACACACACACACACACACACATACACACACACACACGGCTTCTATACCTGAAAAAGTACAATCACATTAAAATGAGTTACAAGTCTGCTTAATCAGTTCTCTCAACTCAAATCAGTATCATCAAATATGCAATGTAATGTAAAAAGAAAATTGTTTCATCAAAATTAGAAAATTCAAGTTTTAATTACTTTGGATGAGTCATTATACACTCAGTACATTTTAAGATTTATATGAGCTATATTCTGGTCAGAACTATCACCACCTTCACTGGATTGATGGGTCAGCTGTCCTTCATGTGATTTTGATTTGGTATGAAATACCTTATTTTTACACAGTATTCTTTAAATAGTAATTTTACATGTCAAATCTAAATACAAAGTACCTAAATTGAAATACAAAGGACGTTTGGATTAGTTTTCAAACACACCCCAACAGGCCTGGCTTGACTTGGATTAATTACCAACATGATATATAAACCTTTGGGCTCACACTGACAAAATAAAACATCATTGAGCTTCAATAAGACATACGACTCATTTGTTTTATCCCCGGCCCAAACATGGATAAATAATGCATTGTCTGCTCATAATTAATTTCTTTCCAGCCACTGGACTCTTGTAGCAGAATTGGACAATTTAATGAATAAATTAAAGGCAGGTTTGAGATAATAAGTGACGTCTGCTGCTGTGTGCTGCAACACAAGTGGGACCTAATACGGTTGGCCGTGACATTAACGATTCATTCAGAGAAAATTGCAACAAATTTAGCAGATGGGATAAAGTTTCAGGCCTTAATTTTAATAAACAAAAAAAAAAAGAAAAAAAAAAGCAGAACCAGTCTCTGCTTTATTGGTTTGGATTCTAATCGGGAAAATGGGCTAAAAATCACATGCTGCCATCACTGGCTTTTAGTTGGGTCAAAATAAATGATGATAGGGACTTCTGAGTCAGTCGGAATGAAGATTACAAAAAGCATAGTGGTAAAGAATGTGCTGACTTGTGGCCCAGTGAAACAAATGATGTGTTGGTTCATCAGTTTATCACTGACTCTGCACAATGACTTATTTTCTTTACCTTAATCGCGCTTTTCTTTGACAAACTGCAGCAAGCTGAACAACATTTTTTAGCTGCCAAGTCCTTCATGAAACACAGGCTGTTAAAAATGTAAATTGTGAAATGTAATTATTATTTGTCATATCAACTATTTGCTGAGCATGTTACTTTTCCATTTACATCTGACTTTCCCCAGCAAGTATTTACAGTAAATCTGTTCGATTGACAGCCTTCACTTCAGAAAACTGATACAAACGGGTCAATGCAGAGCTCCGTCTTGCCTCATTTGCACACATTTTGTTTGCAGAATGGGAGTTTTATTTAAACTATCAATCTATGTTTAAGTTGATTTAGTTGTCTGGTGGGGTGGGCCCTCTAGCTCACCCAGTAAGAGCGTTGGGCAGGGTTTGAGTCCGACCCGCTGCCCTTTGCTGCGTGTCACCCCATCTCTCTCTCCTCCTTTCATGTCTATCCACTTTCAAATAAAGGGAAAAGCCCCAAAAAAATAATCTTGAAAAAAAAAAAGAATTTAGTTTTCTGGTAAGCCAATATTATATGAAAATAAGAGCTTCTGATAACCACATTTGTGCACTCTGTGTTTTTCCTCAAACAGCAAATACAGATATTAGCTGTAAATAAGCCTCCAATGAATGTGAAGACGATTCAATCGGTTATACAAGTACAAACGTATGCTGGGAGGCTCCGTTAAAGCAAAACAGGAAGTATGTAAAAGGCAATGAAAGAAAAAAAATTAAATATGAAAACACATTAAATATAATAATGTAATAACATTTTACAAAATTTGAAGAAGAAGCAATTATATATATATATATATATATATATATATATATATATATATATATATATATATATATATATATACGATAAGAATATATACGATCAAGGCAAATTTAGAATCTGTGATTATTGCACAGAGTGAATTTTGCACAGGGGTTTGTGTGTGTGTGTGTGTGTGTGTGTGTGTGTGTGTGTGTGCGTGTGTGTGTGCGTGTGTGTAAATCATGTCCACCTCTAAAATTCATTGTCTGAACACAGCTTAGAGGTTTTTCAGAGGTAGGGGAAATAAAACATGTCAGCTAAGAAAGGTTCACGGTGGGAAAAAAAGGATGCAAACCCCTGCTCTAAATATCCAACGTTTGACTCCCATGGCACTTTCCTTCACCTTCACATTACATGATGAGCTGCGGACACATGTAGAAGTTTGAACACAGTTTCAAAGAAGTCTATAACGTGAATAAAAATGGATCCTCAACATGTTACTGTGATTATACCGGTAGTTTTTTAAAGGATTGATTTGATAGAATTATGGCGAAAAACAGAGAGGCAGAATAGGAAAAGGTCAGAAAGACACACACTCGCACGCACACACACACACACACACACACACACACACACACACACACACACACACACACACACACACACACACACCTCTGGCACACTTGGAAGAGACACCACATGTGAAACGGCCGGGCGGTGTTGATGAATTGATGTGGCGGGCAGCTCTTTTGCTGCCAGCTCGGACACACAGCTCGGATTCATGGGAACCAAAAGTTCCAGGGAACAATATATCTCTCAGAGGCCGAGAGCAGGGGAGGGGATGGGGGTGAGGGGGCGGCATTAAAGAGCCGCACACGTCTGTCACTGAGCTGGCCGAGCCCCCGGGGCCTCAGACCAAACACAAACAAACTGAATCAGCTGGACCCAGGGAAATTCAGATACACACTTTGATGCACACCGTCACGTAGATAAAAGTCTCACACACACATGCAGACTCATAACTCGCAGTCAACTTATTATCTCATATGTGGGCTGGGTACGACGCTGTTTATTTGGAGCAAAGCCACAGATCTTAACTTAGTCTTTGAGGAGATTAATATGCCATATATCTACAAAATAAGATTCAAGTAAAAAAAAAAAAAGGACATATGCGTATTATTTGTATGATGATTTGAAAGGAGTGGAAAGTAAGTCTAATTATTTTTCATTGTACATGTGTTTTTTCACACACACACACACACACACACACGCACACACACACACACACACACACACCATTTGATGCTAAAAAAATATTATTATACATTCGATTTGGAAATGAAAGTGAACACACAGCGATATGTATTCTTAAAATCTGTTTTACTGACAAATGAGTCTGATTTGGTGTGTCTGTTTTTGCCAAGTTGATCTTGCATGAATAAAGTCCAGCTATATTTCTTTGTACTAAACATATAGAAAGTAGGTGGTGGTGTTTGACATTTAGGTTCTATTTGACTCCTCATGTTATTCTCTTCATCTTCAATTTCATCTCTTTATTTTGTTATAGCTGCAGCTGCCATACCCTGAATAAAACATGGTCATTATAAAACCAGTTAGTTAGTTTACCCTGATTGGGAGACACGGTGAGCACCAGCTGTTATTCCTCCATTGATCTCTAGGGGGCGGTAACAGCATGAAAAGCATCCTGACCTTAGATAAAATCAGGACAATGTAGTGCAGAGAGATGGGAGAAATCCTTTCTGAGCTCTGGGAAACATGAAGAGTCACAGAGGACACGGAAACAACATGACCATTTCTTTTCACTTCTACTGGTCCTTAAAACACACCTTTCTCTTTTCTTTTCTTTTCTTTTCTTTTCTTTTCTTTTACCTTTTCTTTTTTTTGGATGCTTTCTTTTATCCTACTGTGAAATGAAACAGAAAGTTGCATGATCTCTGGTGCCTTAATAATCTCCAAGCAATTAAATAATTTTTTTTTTTAATCCTTTATTTTATCTTATTTGAGAAACAGAAACGATTCATATTAATACGTAAAGATACAAAGCGAAATACTGTGGGGAAAAAAATACAAAGTAAAAGGTAATTAAAAGTTGAAAATGAAATCCAAAAATGGAAATTGTTTTTAACACACTGCTGCTTCTCACATCCACTGAGATTTTTCCTTTTCTTAACCCTTGTGTTGTCTTCCCGTCGACCATGCAACGTTTTGTTTTTCTGGGTCAAAATTTAAAATGCTGAACTTGTTTTTAACATTTTGGTCGACTTTTCGACACTTTTGTCACTTTTCCCGATGTTTTTGTCACTTTTTCCGATGTTTTTGTTGTTTTTTTCCTGCGTTTTTGAAGATGTTTTTGTCCCACGTTTTTTGAAGCTTTTGCCAACATTTTATTTTTTACCTTTTTCAACATTCTCTGATGCACTTATTTTCAAATGCTATAAAATTGAATAAAACACCCAAATTCAATGAAAGTAGTGAAATGATAATTTATTTTACTTGTGAAGAGTGTTGTATGGAACACCCACGTTATTGTTCTTTGACAATTTGATTGAAAGAAACCCAAATTTTCTGATATAGAAACTTTTTGAAAATTTGTAGCCACAGTCTAACCTGCAGTTCGCATTTACTGTAAAAGAAACCTGCTTTTTTTTTTCCTTTGTGGAAAGAGCAGTGCCAACATATTTTTCCAAGTGTCTGGAGACAGACACGAACAATTAAAAGCTGTTAAGTGACCCTGTTTGGCAGCAGCAGCAGCAGCACGGACAGCAGCCATAGAAGGCAGCAGCTCTCCTGGCACAGCGAGGCTGAGGGGAGAATAAAGCCTTCACGACAGCGTCCGTCATCCAGGGACAGGCCCCCGAGAACTTCTGAATGAGTAAAATGATTTGATTATGTTGAGGCTAATGACCAGGGGCATACTTAAATCCGTCTCCACGGTTTTCGTTGCTTCTGCCCCTGATTCAGTGCGCTGTCAGCAGCTTGTTAGGCGGCTTTTTACTGCAGTACTCAGCTCACTGACTCGTCAGATGAATGCTGAGAGAACAGAGAGGTGTGAGGAGAAAGGGAAGAAGAAAGAGAGTCAAGGATGAAGGTTTGACCCAAATACTCTGGAAACCAAAACTAATTAACATGTTTTAAAGAAGTACTCAAGATATTGTACTTCTGCCCTCGGGTCAAATTTGACCCATTTTCTAAAAGTTTCTTCATCAGAAATTTAGGGTTTCTTTCAGCTAATCTTGTCAAAAAGAAGTAACGTGCATGGTTCCATACAACGTAAAATAAATGTTCAGTTCACTACTTTCATTAAATTTGGGAGTTTAATTCAATTTTATAGCATTTGAAGAAAATAAGTGATAAAATAATGTTGAAAAAAAAAGCTTCAAAAACATCGGTAAAAGTGACAAAAACATTGAGGAAAGCTTAAAAAAAATCATGGATTTTCATATTTTGACCCAGATAATCTAAAACAAAGTTGCATAGTCGACGGGAAGACAACACAAGGGTTAAAGGTGCCGTAGGTAGGATTGGGAAGATCCAGGACTTAGCCAAAAAATTTTAACATCAACAACTTCTCAGTCTCTCCTCCCTTTCTGCTAAATCCCAAAACGGTCTCCTAAGCCCCTCCCCCCACAAGGGAGAATGAATGTGTGTGCATGAGCAGTGATTGACACACAGTTAGACACCACCCCTGGCCCTGATTGGTGCATCTGAACAGGGAGCTGTGGATTTTTGCAAATCGCACTACAGGCTGTAGGTGGTGCCAGAGGGGCTGGATTTTTTTTTTTAAATGACCTGCTTCATGTAGTTCTACTGAAACATAGGGTCAGTTTCAGCAAATATGACAGAAAGTTAGTTTTATAAGTCTTACCTACTGCACCTGTAAGTAAAATTAGCAACGACAGTGTAAAAAGACTCCTGTAGGGATATAGGGATGTCCCGAAAGGGCCACAGGTCAGAGTCGAACCCTTAGCCATTGCATCGAGGAGTAAGCCTCTATACAGATGCGCCTGCTCTACCAACTGAGCTAACCCGGCCACAATACAGGCTCTTTTTTTTTAACTGATCTGAGATTGTCAGTCACCCCGATGATCTTACTGCGATCATTTACGTCAGCACAATTTGCGGCAGAACGCAAACTCGCAAGTAACTTGGCATTACTCATTAACATGGCTAAAATGTCCGCAGAGTGGAAGTGTTTTAAACTAGAAAGTCAAACTAGTCCAAACAAAAAAAAAAATTTATGCAGCTCTATTATCTAGGCAAATATAAGTATCGGATCAGGACAATATTTTCAAAAACTGATCAGGATCATGGGCCAAAAAAAGCAAATTGGGACATTCCTTTGGTTATAAGTAAAAGTCAATTTGGTGTTTTATGGAGGATTATGTGCCAGACTATTTCTTGGCTGGGACCAAGTAACGTCCTGGAGTCTCCTTTGGTTGCGAGCAACTGATCCCAGTTTCATCCAATATTAAAAAAGTCAACAGTGACTTGGCATGTGCTAGTTTAACCGTGCATGTGTTCAATTCCAATACAGTAATATAATGCATTACTAATAAAATTTTGGTAATATTATACCCGTTACAATCTCAGTAACGCGAGTTACAACGCATTTTAACGCAACATTTTTTAAGAATTTCCCAACACCGCGAAACATTTGTTCACAGGGAAAAAAAAGCCATGCGTATTATTTCATAACATCGTGTCCTAACAGGTGACGGTACATCAGCTCGGACGGCGGTGTGTTCGAGCTGCTGACAGATTTAAACATATCGGGAATTAATGTTTAGGCTTGCTAAATATCATTGCAGTTTATCAGCCGTGGAGAGTAATATAAATGTAAATAGTGAATTTTAATCACACTATAATTGACCATTTCCTTTAGACTGTTTTGAACTAAACAACATTAATTTCTTATTCAAGTGCTTTAAACAAACATTTTACAACAATTGTAATTTTCTCCTACTTGCCTATTGAACGTTTTAATAATCTATTTTTATAGCTTTAGTTACTTTGCATATCCATATTAATTATACAATATATTATGAATAATCTATGATGTATTAAAGTGGATAAAGAGGAGACTTTATTGATCCGGTGATGAAATTCACAAGCTAGCTGCCAAGTCAAACTTCCGCTGTTATTTTGGCGAAAGTAACTCAAAAGTAATGCAAAAGTAGTGTAACGCATTACAATTCAGAGACAGTAATATTGTAATATAACGAATTAATCTCAAATGACAGAAACTAGTAATCTATAATGTATTACATTTTGGTAGTAGGCTAACTTGCCCAACACTGGACATAAAGATGTTAGCATACCAATGTTAATGTGTGTCCCTTCTGCAGAAGTCAATACAGACCATATGGAGACATAAAGTCACTTCTCCTGTAATTGACAGAAATGTAATGCCATGGACCAAAACTGAACAATCAGCAGCAGGCCGAGCTCGTCCCGCCCTGCTCTTTAACTGACATATCAAAGGGGTCAAACAAAGATGTGGCTGACACACAGCGACCTCTCCTTCCTGCCTGTCAACACAACAAAGGCGTTCGGCGGCCATTTACAGGCAGCTGCCGCTCCGCACACAGCGTGGGAGCCGCCCCCTCCAACAATCTGAAACCAAACGAATTACTGTATAGAAAAGAAAATCACGTTAGGGACGAGAGTGGAAGTGAAGAGGAATCACGGCCTGTTGTTCTAATATTAGCGCTGCTATTGTTGTAGGTAAAGCCGGGCCTGCTGGGAGCTCTGTGAATGGTCGTAATACACGAGCAGTTGTGTCATTGTGATTGAATTTTGCACTCGGGACAATGTTCAGCATAATTTGTGCGTGTTTTGTTGTTGTGTGTCTATTCTCCTTAGATACATTAGATCCAATCAGTGGACGTCAGTTGTCCTGTTACTGTCTCATCCACTGTTGTGTGTTTGTAACAGGATTAGACCAATGTATTAGGATGATTTTATTTAATATCACATATCGGTCAGTCACTCTTGTAACTTCACAATATGATGGAGACAGCCTCTAAAAACTACAAATTAAATTTTCCAGTTTGTGTTTTTAGACATTCCTTCCCTTTTGTTACCAGTATAAACAAATGTCACATATTAAATATTAAAAAAGAAAAAGAAAAACACATAATATATACACACATACAAACTTATACATGCACACATATATATATGTAAAATTACATTAAAGAACAGACTTCCTGATTTCTGATTGTATTGTATGACTATATCTTTCAGCAATGCTTTTTTTAAGGTTTCTATATAGGTTTTAAAAGACACATGTTGGTCTTAATTATGGCCGCACCATTTTTATATTCGTTGATTATTTATATAATCATGAGTCAATATAACCTAAAACCAATACCAAAAATGTTTTTTCCAAGATATCATTTCAAATTGCTTATTTCATAATGTCTAACACTCCAAAACCCAAAGATTATGAATTTACAACGATAAAACAGAGAAAGGCAACACATTGAAATCAATTATCAAAATTGCTGTTTTATAAATTGCTGCTTCAGAGCTTCTTTTCATGTTGACAGAAGTAGAACTGCAATTTTGCGGACAGGAAAATACCAGCTATCAGAAAATACAAAAACAATCGCTGTCAGTCCTCAGGAACCAGAATCAATCATCCCTTCAGCATGTGCCTGCCAATGTTTGCGTCTCTCTTTTAGTGTGTTTGCTTCCGTGTGCATCACAACTTGTTAGTCTCTCCGTGTTATCGACACTTCTTCGTCCACCGCCGCAGGTCACGCCGGGGAAGAAGACAAAGCGAGAGCGTGCAGAGCGAGTTTGAAGAAGAAGAAGAAGAAGAAGAAGAAGAGGAAGGAGGAAAAATAGAAACGTTTCACCGCTTTCAGAGAGACCCCGGTGAGAAGCAACCCCCTCCCTCTCTCTCTCTAATCACATTACCCAAGAAAACTTTTACTTATGGCTAATGGAATTCGCTTAAAATTGAACCGCTGGGGCGAAAGTAGATTTGCATCGATCCAGATATGTATAGAGCCAAAGTCAGTCTATCTATTCTGTGAGGGAATTAAAGGCCGCTAAGCCTATAGAGCCAGACTGTATAATCCTATGTTAAAAGATCAATACTGGCTGGAACCCACGTGAGCTTTTCTCATTGTGTGTGTGTGTGTGTGTGTGTGTGTGTGTGTGTGTGTGTGTGTGTTGTTGATGTGTGTCTGCCTGAATATACACACAATATATACAAAAATGTATATTTTACTTGTAAATCCTTCAGTTTGTGGGAACTGGTGCACTGCTCGTCTCTGGCCCCAGTTCCATCGTGAAGGAAAGCCTCTTTTGGGCGGGTTTAAGGGGGTGTGGTGGGGGCTGGGGTGGGGGTTTTGCAGTCAAACTGTTAACACCATACAAATAAGCATGGCTGCCCAGCGTTTATTTAGTGTGACACCCATCGTCTAGCGTGCCCTCTGACAGCTTTCACCCCCGGGAAGAAGCAGACTGAGTTGGCAGCCAAAATGTGGTGGGTGCAGCTCTGGCTTTCGACGATCAGAAACCTTCTGGATAGGAAACACATGGTCACAGTGCCCGCCTTCCCGCTCATTACAAAGAAACATGAGAAACTCACCTGGCAAGAAAGAGCAGCATATATATCCTCCCATTAGCTGTAACGAGAGTTTGGACCTTTTTTGCCCTGAAAAAAGGACTACAACAATTAATCAAATAATAAAGAAATATGTCTTTGATCGTTTGTATGCTTGTGTTTCTTGCTGTTGGACTCTGTTGTAGTGACGTCACGGCGATCCCAGCAATTAAATTATAAACAAAATAAAATCTGAGTTGTAATAAACCAGAATCATCCAAAGCCAAAAGATTCAAGTTGCCAACGTTCCTAAAGTCTGTTCGCACTGCTATTATCTTTGCATAACTTAAGGGCTTTCTTTGCTTTCTTGCTTAACATGGAATCAAAGAGGGAGATCAGGAAAGTGGTCAACCCTAATCAAATCACAAGGTTTTAACTGGGCGACATTGATCAGCACGGGAAAATAATTCCCCCTGGCAGTCCATCAATCTCATCCATATTCACTTCCCCCCTCGAACATATCCACGGTTCCCCCCCGCGCAAACCCTGAGAATGTGCTAAATGACCTCACACGCTGACAGCGTCGCCACGCACACACCTGATAGTGACCTCATTGATGAGCCAGCTCCTGCCAATACTGACGCACACACACACACACACATACACACACACACACGCAGACTCATCAGTCACGAGGTCACGGCAAACCCATCATCATCACGCCGGCCGCAATGGGCAGCAGCAGCAGTGACATTGGCGAATCTGATGACTAAGAAAATCCAAATATGAGATTAGTCTCTCTGACGATCCTGCTCCTAAGTGCCACTCCACACAAATGGGGCCCTAAGAAGATAATAACCGTACAATTGCTTTTATAGGGATGGAGTTATTCAATTACAAGCCCCTCGAGTGAAATGTTGCTGTAACTGTACCATGGATGGACACGGAGACGTTTTTAACAACCTTTAAAGAAAAAGTCTGAGGGTGGAGTTTCCAAATGCGTCACTCCTGACCCAGATGCTGCCCAGTACAACTGCAGTCTGATCTGATGGCCACAAAACAGCTTAGAGGTTAAGTATCCTGCTCGAGGGCTCCTTAGCGGTGGTAAGGATAGAGGAGAACGTTTTGCGCTTTCACTTTCAAGCAGAAATCAGCAAATCTTGGGCATGTTTTCATGTGGAAATGAAAGAATATTGCTATCAACATTCATTTTGTCCGTGTTTCACTTTATCACATGACCCATCAATGCAATGCTCTGTCAATCACACACACATGTGCAACCGCAGCGAGGCCAAAAAGTCACAACTTGCGGCAGCTAGCATTAGCTGTTTTAATGGCTATATTTATAGAGCACTTTACAATTTTCACCTCATCCATTCATTCACATAGACACTCGCACACGGCTAAAAGTTTGGGATTCTGAACTTTGGTTTCGCACTACGTGCATCAATCTTTATATGGTGGTTTCTGCGTGCGGCTGGTTGCCCCGGACTGTGACCCCCGAACCGTGTCGTTTCGGCGCGAATACTCAAACCATTACAAATTGACCTCGAGTCGGGAATGTTTTGTTAAACTTCCCACGATTAACATGCTCGCTGCACACATGATCTTAAAAAATGGGATGTCATTCTGCACTTGAGGTCACCATCTTGCACGAGTCACATTTGGGTTTAATTTGCATATCAGGAGCCTTCTTAACGTCAACTGATTTAATCAAACTGCCACCTTCAGGCGCATATGCAACTAATAGAAATAAATTACTCAATCTCTCCTAAAACCCTTGACTGTAAGCAGAACTACAATATCGTCTTTACCTCGCTGTACCTTTCTACCAATGAGAATTTACTGCTGCCGTATGGCGGACCAGGCCGGCTAAAAGAATGAGTGCGTTTGACCATTCTTCCTTGCCTCTTTGGCAGCATCCACTCAGAGCTGTTGAAAGTCCAGAGGCAAGCGTGCCCTCTCCCCAGCCCGCTACCTCCAACTTAATCCTGTTTGTCCCCGTTTACCAGGATTGAAGTGGAGAGGCTTCTCTGGATACCCCCTCCCTCTCACTGCCTCCCACGTTTAGAAAACATTTCCTGGACCATATCTATGTGCCCTCATTCAGGACAACTTCTATTACTTACAAATTACAGGCTCGGTAACCCAGTTACCCACGAGGCTTGGGTTCTTCTGGAAATCAACGGGGTTTCCAGGGGACAGCAGCTCGGCCAAGGGCAAACCACAGCGGAGCACGTTGTCTTCATAAAGGAAGATGTCGAGAGTTGGGACACAATATCGTTTTTTTCAAACGGTTGTTGCTGACATAAAAAAAAAATGTTTTACTATTATTTGAAATAAGAGATCATCAGAGGGTACAATTCATTTACAAAATGCTCCAAATCCAATACTTCAAAGCTTATAAGGTAGAGTATAAAAAAATAAATCAGTTTAGAATATTTCTGTGCTCGTTGTCACATCAGTATCACATGATAATCGATCATCACGTGCCTCTGTTCTCCCCAGAGAGGTCCTTAATAAAGCCTTACAACAGCCATTCAAATGATTGATTGATCATCCTCAAACACTTCTTGACTGTCTGAGAAGTGAAGGTGGAGATGTGCCTGCGGATAATCACCCATGAGCCTCTGGGGCTATCAGTGATGAAGTGTGGGTAGTGGTGGATTGAAGGGGAGATCCTATCAAACTGTGGTGGAAAGTCTTGGATACTAAATGTAAGTCATATTTATTTCATTTTTTTGATGCACTCAGTTGACAAGAATGCAATAAACATACCCATACCCATACCCTTGTATACCCATACCCCATGTATGTATCTATTAAACTGTCAGCTGCTTTTTAGGATTGAGTGTAACATCATTGCTCCAGTTCTTCTTCTATGTAATTTGTCTTTTCCGCATGTTCAAACTGAGCTTCTGACTTCAGTAGATGTTGAAAGAATTCTGCTGCTCCAGAATCAGCTTGTGAAACTTCCTCTTCGTAGCCTACCATTTTTTTTTTTTACAAACTGAATATTTCACAACCACTGTATAAATGATCAACTTTAAACAAAGATTTTGTTTGTGTTCTCCGGCATGTGCGACCACACACCCTGGTCGTCTGTCTCTCCAATGTGTCTTAAATAAAAATGTCAAACCACCACCCATTCTTTTCTCCAAACTCGTCCCTCAGTGCTGACCCTGCAGCACAATACCTGGATGCTGCGCTGTTTTCTTAGTAAAAGAGCTCGTGACTAAACAGTGAGGAGAGAAAGACAGCTCGGCTTAGTGCGAGCCACACCGTCTTCCTAAAGCAGCTATTTTTATCCGCCGTCAATGAGAGTGTGATACCTGTGAAGGAGTGAAGAATGCAACAGACACACAATCAAGTCCACACACTGTGAGGCTGCCAGTATGCTTCATCCTGACTGCTTATTGGATGGTCGATCTAGTTATTTTCCTAACATAACCCGGCTCTAAAACTCCCAGTGTGTCAGGTTTTTTCTAAACCTTGCAGGCAATTTACGTGCAAGACTTTAATTCAATAGTGTCAGTGGATAGACAGCAAAGGAGGGAGAGAAAGAGAGGGGGATGACCACAGGTCAGATTCGAACACGGGCCGCTGCAAAGGACTCAGCCTACATGGGGCGCACGCTCTACTGGGTGAGCTAGAGGCCGCTCCAGCTTCAATTCTTACCATTCGAACTGCATTTGAACCATCCATCTCCTCCTATCTCTCCTTTTTTTTTTTTGCAATTTGAACGGCGAAGATAGCCCTTAAGAAACACTTACAATATGAGTTTGAGACACACATGCCCTGGGAACATAGGGATGATCCCAAAGAAACAACTGTAATTAATTGGAGTATGGAAACAACATGGCTGTTAAAAAGATAATCTAAAGCCTCTTTCACACAACCGGAAATTACTGACATTACACCGGAGGAGCTGTATGGTAGCACGCAAATGTCTGAATCAGATGGACCGGTGATTTAACAGACTTTACCCTGCAAGCTTTCTCGTACAAAGTCTGTGTAATGTCTTGATTGAGCCCATGTGTAAATGGAGCATGGTCATTGTCCAGAGAATTTACAGCGAGCACGAGGGCATGTTGTTTAGACGTTTCTAACGGGCTTGCGGGAAACTGGAAGAAAAACATCGAAGGGTGAAGAAGAAGAAGAAGAAGAAGAAGAAGAAGAAGAAGAAGAAGAAGGTCATTTACACAAAGGTGGAAACGATAATGTCTAACTGGAGAAACGGCAAGATTCATGAACTTCTGTCGGTAAGGGCCGACGCTGAAATCGTCAGACAAATTGATGGAACGGCAAGAGACTTGTTGTTTATGAGCAAATTATGATCTGACTATGTGACTGCGGTGTAACCTGCACACTCTACGCAGCCAACACCCCTAAATCAAATTGAGTATTTACAGTAAGAGAGAACGCGTCTGACACGGACAATCTCCTGTTGTATGCTACACGTGTGAAAGGGTAACTTCGGACTTATTTGAATGCCAGCTTTAATGAGAAGTACAGTATGTAAATATACTGTATATCTTTACATTATTTAGGTTCAAGACTACCAAGTGTATTTGGATTTTTGTGAATTCATTTAGAATCCTAGTCTATGACTGAGATTTATTTTTTTACATAAACCCTAACCCTAGCTTCTTCACTGCAGCTTAAACTAACCCTCATTATTCCTTCCTCCTCCACACTGCCGCTCTCTCTGAGCATTTATTTGTGGGAGCCAGGCCAGTGGGAGGGGCTTTGAGAGACTGTGTGATATACGAGGCTTTGATAAGTGTGGAGGTGTGGAGATCTCGGGGCACACAGACCTGTTAGGTTGCTGGAGGGACCTGCAGGTCTCCTACAAGAGGGGATTAGGTTAAACTAACTCTCAGTCATTTACAGTTTATCACGGAGCGGCTGTTTCTGCCAACTACTTTAGAGCACTTTCAGCAGAGAGGTCTGGTCTGGGAAATTTCACACAGATCGAGGCTTTATTGTTCTTATCAGCACATACACACACACACACACACACACACACGCACGCACGCACACACACACACACACACACACACACACACACACACACACACACAGGCATGCACCCACTTA